>NW_027141772.1:0-24517 GCF_036365525.1 Heterodontus francisci | reverse complement strand
TGTTCCTGGGGGGCATTTAGATGACAGTCTGTTCCCGTGGGGTATTTAGATGGGAGTCTGTTCCTGGGGGGCTATTTAGATGGGAGTCTGTTCCTGGGGGGCTATTTAGATGGGAGTCTGTTCCTGGGGGCGGGGGCGGGTGGTATTGAGATGGGAGTCTGTTCCCGGGGGTTATTTAGATGGGAGTCTGTTCCCGGGGGTTATTTAGATGGGCGTCTGTTCCTGGGGGTATTTAGATGGGAGTCTGTTCCTGGGGGTTATTTAGATGGGAGTCTGTTCCCGGGGGGTATTTAGATGGGAGTCTGTTCCTGGGGGTTATTTAGATGGGAGTCTGTTCCCGGGGGGTATTTAGATGACAGTCTGTTCCCGGGGGGGTATTTAGATGGGAGTCTGTTCCCGGGGGTTATTTAGATGGGAGTCTGTTCCCGGGGGTTATTTAGATGGGAGTCTGTTCCCGGGGGGTATTTAGATCAGAGTCTGTTCCTGGGGGGCATTTAGATGGGAGTCTGTTCCTGGGGGGTGTTTAGATGGGAGTCTGTTCCTGGGGGGCTATTTAGATGGGAGTCTGTTCCTGGGGGCGGGGGCGCGTGGTATTGAGATGGGAGTCTGTTCCCGGGGGTTATTTAGATGGGAGTCTGTTCCCGGGGGTTATTTAGATGGGAGTCTGTTCCTGGGGGGTATTTAGATGGGAGTCTGTTCCCGGGGGGTATTTAGATGGGAGTCTGTTCCCGGGGGTTATTTAGATGGGAGTCTGTTCCCGGGGGGCATTTAGATGGGCGTCTGTTCCTGGGGGTATTTAGATGACAGTCTGTTCCCGGGGGGTATTTAGATGGGAGTCTGTTCCTGGGGGGTATTTAGATGGGAGTCTGTTCCCGGGGGTTATTTAGATGGGAGTCTGTTCCCGGGGGGCATTTAGATGGGCGTCTGTTCCTGGGGGTATTTAGATGACAGTCTGTTCCCGGGGGGTATTTAGATGGGAGTCTGTTCCCGGGTGGTATTTAGATGGGAGTCTGTTCCCGGGGGTATTTAGATCAGAGTCTGTTCCTGGGGGTTATTTAGATGGGAGTCTGTTCCTGGGGGTATTTAGATGGGAGTCTGTTCCCGGGGGGGGTATTTAGATGGGAGTCTGTTCCCGGGGGGTATTTAGATGGGAGTCTGTTCCCGGGGGGTATTTAGATGGGAGTCTGTTCCCGGGGGTTATTTAGATGGGAGTCTGTTCCCGGGGGTTATTTAGATCAGAGTCTGTTCCCGGGGGTTATTTAGATGGGCGTCTGTTCCTGGGGGTATTTAGATGACAGTCTGTTCCCGGGGGGGTATTTAGATGGGAGTCTGTTCCCGGGGGTTATTTAGATGGGAGTCTGTTCCCGTGGGGTATTTAGATGGGAGTCTGTTCCCGGGGGTTATTTAGATGGGAGTCTGTTCCCGGGGGGTATTTAGATGGGAGTCTGTTCCTGGGGGTATTTAGATGACAGTCTGTTCCCGGGGGGTATTTAGATGGGAGTCTGTTCCTGGGGGGTATTTAGATGGGAGTCTGTTCCCGGGGGTTATTTAGATGGGAGTCTGTTCCCGGGGGTTATTTAGATGGGCGTCTGTTCCTGGGGGTATTTAGATGACAGTCTGTTCCCGGGGGGGTATTTAGATGGGAGTCTGTTCCCGGGGGTTATTTAGATGGGAGTCTGTTCCCGTGGGGTATTTAGATGGGAGTCTGTTCCTGGGGGTTATTTAGATGGGAGTCTGTTCCTGGGGGTTATTTAGATGGGAGTCTGTTCCCGGGGGTTATTTAGATGGGAGTCTGTTCCTGGGGGGTATTTAGATGGGAGTCTGTTCCTGGGGGTTATTTAGATGGGAGTCTGTTCCCGGGGGTTATTTAGATGGGAGTCTGTTCCCGTGGGGTATTTAGATGGGAGTCTGTTCCTGGGGGGTATTTAGATGGGAGTCTGTTCCTGGGGGTTATTTAGATGGGAGTCTGTTCCCGTGGGGTATTTAGGTGGGAGTCTGTTCCTGGGGGGTATTTAGATGGGAGTCTGTTCCTGGGGGTTATTTAGATGGGAGTCTGTTCCCGGGGGTTATTTAGATGGGAGTCTGTTCCCGGGGGTTATTTAGATGGGAGTCTGTTCCCGGGGGGTATTTAGATGGGAGTCTGTTCCCGGGGGGCATTTAGATGGGCGTCTGTTCCTGGGGGTATTTAGATGACAGTCTGTTCCCGGGGGGTATTTAGATGGGAGTCTGTTCCCGGGTGGTATTTAGATGGGAGTCTGTTCCCGGGGGTATTTAGATCAGAGTCTGTTCCTGGGGGTTATTTAGATGGGAGTCTGTTCCTGGGGGTATTTAGATGGGAGTCTGTTCCCGGGGGGGTATTTAGATGGGAGTCTGTTCCCGGGGGGTATTTAGATGGGAGTCTGTTCCCGGGGGGTATTTAGATGGGAGTCTGTTCCCGAGGGTTATTTAGATGGGAGTCTGTTCCCGGGGGTTATTTAGATCAGAGTCTGTTCCCGGGGGTTATTTAGATGGGCGTCTGTTCCTGGGGGTATTTAGATGACAGTCTGTTCCCGGGGGGGTATTTAGATGGGAGTCTGTTCCCGGGGGTTATTTAGATGGGAGTCTGTTCCCGGGGGTTATTTAGATGGGCGTCTGTTCCTGGGGGTATTTAGATGACAGTCTGTTCCCGGGGGGGTATTTAGATGGGAGTCTGTTCCCGGGGGTTATTTAGATGGGAGTCTGTTCCCGGGGGGTATTTAGATCAGAGTCTGTTCCCGGGGGTATTTAGATGGGAGTCTGTTCCCGGGGGTTATTTAGATGGGAGTCTGTTCCCGGGGGGTATTTAGATCAGAGTCTGTTCCCGGGGGTTATTTAGATCAGAGTCTGTTCCCGGGGGTTATTTAGATGGGCGTCTGTTCCTGGGGGTATTTAGATGACAATCTGTTCCCGGGGGGGTATTTAGATGGGAGTCTGTTCCTGGGGGTTATATAGATGGGAGTCTGTTCCTGGGGGCGGGGGCGGGTGGTATTTAGATGGGAGTCTGTTCCTGGGGGCGGGGGCGGGTGGTATTTAGATGGGAGTCTGTTCCTGGGGGCGGGGGCGGGTGGTATTTAGATGGGAGTCTGTTCCTGGGGGGTATTTAGATGGGAGTCTGTTCCTGGGGGCGGGGGCGGGGGCGGGTGGTATTTAGATGGGAGTCTGTTCCTGGGGGCGGGGGCGGGTGGTATTTAGATGGGAGTCTGTTCCTGGGGGCGGGGGCGGGTGGTATTTAGATGGGAGTCTGTTCCCGGGGTGGTATTTAGATGGGAGTCTGTTCCTAGGGGCGGGGGCGGGTGGTATTTAGATGGGAGTCTGTTCCTAGGGGCGGGGGCGGGTGGTATTTAGATGGGAGTCTGTTCCTGGGGGTTATATAGATGGGAGTCTGTTCCTGGGGGGTATTTAGATGGGAGTCTGTTCCTGGGGGTTATATAGATGGGAGTCTGTTCCTGGGGGCGGGGGCGGGTGGTATTTAGATGGGAGTCTGTTCCTGGGGGTTATATAGATGGGAGTCTGTTCCTGGGGGGTATATAGATGGGAGTCTGTTCCTAGGGGCGGGGGCGGGTGGTATTTAGATGGGAGTCTGTACCTGGGGGGTATATAGATGGGAGTCTGTTCCTAGGGGCGGGGGCGGGTGGTATTTAGATGGGAGTCTGTTCCTGGGGGTTATATAGATGGGAGTCTGTTCCTGGGGGCGGGGGCGGGTGGTATTTAGATGGGAGTCTGTTCCTGGGGGGTATTTAGATGGGTTGGCTTGTTACAGGGGGAAGGGTATAACTGGATGGGGGTTCTGTTCATATTTTTGGGTATTAGATGGGGATCAGTTAACAGGAGATCTACAATAGGGGTCTGCAGATGAAGATTATTTGGATTGGGTGGGGGTCTGTGCAAGTGGGGGTCATGTTTTGCAGGGGGGAAATATTGCAGGGGAAAAATTTGCGTGGTGGATAAAAAGTGCAGGGTTAGTACTGCACTGTGGGCAGGTCAGTTTTGAAGAGGTACCGGACTGTCGGTGGGATATTACTGGGGCAGCTCGGCCCTGTCAGCAGAGACAGTACTGGAGGAATGCTGCTCTGTCAGAGGGGCAGTGCCTTTGGGGCCCTGCGCTGTCAGCAGGGCAATATTAGTGGAGGGCTGCAGTGTGCGATGTTCAGTACTGCGGGAGTGCTGCACTGTCGAAGGTGTATTTTTGTGATGAGACGTTAAACCGAGCCCCCTCTGCCCTCTCTCTGGAGATAAAAGATCACAAAGTACTATTTGGAAGGAGAGCGGGGTCTTATTTGCGGTGCCCTGGCCAATATTTTACCCTCGAGGAAGATCTGTTTATTATCACCTTTCTGTTTGTAATATCTTATTGTGTGTTAATTAGCTGCTCTGTTTTCCACATTCCAACAGTGACTCCACATCAGAAACATTTACATGACTGTAAGGCACTTTGGAACGTCCCGTGGTTCTAAACAAAGCAAAGCAAGTGCAAGCCTTTCTTTCTTTTTTTCCTTTCATGCCAGAAAAGATAACCACAGCAAATATCACTTAAAATGGCCACCGCAAATATCACTTAAAATGGCCACCGCAAATATCACTTAAAATAACCTCACCATATGTCACTTAAAATTACCACTATGCCTGTCAGTTGAAATGGCTGCAGGTGATATCCCTTAAAATGGCCGCAGTGCTTATCACTTAATATATATGTACCTTGCATGCCACTTAAAATGGCTGCAACGCATATCACATAAAATGGCAGCCATACATATAACGTAAATGACCACTGTGCTTGTCATTTAAAAGAACCAATCAGCATATCACATAAAATCGTAGCTGCGGTCATAAATCACTTAAAATGGCACGGTGGAGCGAACGCATATTAAAATGGCTGCCGTGCATTTCGCTTAACCATGGAACTCAATGCATTGCCCAGAAAACTGGCATTGTCCTGGAATTATAAGAAATCTTCGCACTTCTCATTGATGGCTCATAGGATTCCAGGAAATAAGAGCAAGGGTATGCAATTCGGCTGGCGAGCCTGCTCTGTCATTCTCACAGTGCCGTTCAAACAGATCATGGCTGATCATCTACCTCTACGTCATTTTTACCCACTATCTCATATCCCTAAATATCATTAATATCCAGAAATCTATAGATTACTGTCTTGAACATACTCAGTGATTGAGCTTCCACAGCCCTATGGGATGCAGACTTCCACAAATTCACCACCATCTGAGTAAATGAATTCCTCCTCATCTCAGTCTTCTGTGGCCTGTCCCTTATTCTGAGACTGTGTCGCTTGGTTCCAGACTCACCAGCCAGAGAAACATCCAACCTACATCTACCCTGTCACACCCTGTAAGAATGATGTAACTTTCAATGAGATCAGCTTTCATTCTTCAAAACTCTAGCGAAAACAGGCCCAGTTTCTGCAATCTCTCCCAATAAGATAATCCCACCATCCCAGGGTTAATCTGCGGAACCTCTGTTGCACTCCCTCTATGGCAAATATACACATCTTAACAGGAGGAGACCATAACTGTATAAAATACTCCAGGTGAGCTTCAACAAGGCTTTTTACAATTGCAGCAACATATCTTTACAAGCTGTATTCAAATGCCGTTGCAATGAAGGCCAGCATATCATTTGACTTCCTAAATGCTAACTGCGTCTGCATACTAGCTTTTAGTGACTCATGAATGGAGAAGACTCGGAGGGCGGAGTTCTGGACATGTAAGTATAAAAACCTTACCTCGGGGATTCGCAGCCTACATTCTCGGAGAAGACTCAGAGGGTAGAGTTCCAGACTGGTAAGTATAAAAACCTTACCTTGGGGATTCGCAGCCTACATCCACGGAGAAGACTCAGAGGGTAGAGTTCCAGACTGGTAAGTATAAAAAACTTACCTTGGGGATTCGCGGCCTACATTCACGGAGAAGACTAGGAGGGCGGAGTTCCAGACTGGTAAGTATAAAAAACTTACCTCGGGGATTCGCGGCCTACATTCACGGAGAAGAGTCGGAGGGCGGAGTTCCAGACCGGTAAGTATAAAAAACTTACCTCGGGGATTCGCAGCCTACATTCACGGAGAAGACTAGGAGGGCGGAGTTCCAGACTGGTAAGTATAAAAAACTTACCTCGGGGATTCGCGGCCTACATTCACGGAGAAGAGTCGGAGGGCGGAGTTCCAGACCGGTAAGTATAAAAAACTTACCTCGGGGATTCGCGGCCTACATCCACGGAGAAGACTAGGAGGGCGGAGTTCCAGACCAGTAAGTATATAAAACTTACCTCAGGGATTCGCGGCCTACATTCACGGAGAAGAGTCGGAGGGCGGAGTTCCAGACCGGTAAGTATAAAAAACTTACCTCGGGGATTCGCGGCCTACATTCACGGAGAAGAGTCGGAGGGCGGAGTTCCAGACTGGTAAGTATAAAAAACTTACCTCGGGGATTCGCGGCCTACATTCTCGGAGAATACTCTGAGGGCGGAGTTCCAGACTGGTAAGTATAAAAAACTTACCTCGGGGATTCGCGGCCTACATTCTCGGAGAATACTCTGAGGGCGGAGTTCCAGACTGGTAAGTATAAAAAACCTACATCAGGGATTCGCGGCCTACATCCACGGAGAAGACTCGGAGGGCGGAGTTCCAGACTGGTAAGTATATAAAACTTACCTCGGGGATTCGCGGCCTACATTCACGGAGAAGAGTCGGAGGGCGGAGTTCCAGACTGGTAAGTATATAAAACTTACCTCGGGGATTCGCGGTCTACATTCACGGAGAAGACTCGGAGGGCGGAGTTCCAGACTGGTAAGTATATAAAACTTACCTCGGGGATTCGCGGCCTACATTCACGGAGAAGAGTCGGAGGGCGGAGTTCCAGACCAGTAAGTATATAAAACTTACCTCGGGGATTCGCGGCCTACATTCTCGGAGAATACTCTGAGGGCGGAGTTCCAGACTGGTAAGTATAAAAAACTTACCTCGGGGATTCGCGGCCTACATCCACGGAGAAGACTCGGAGGGCGGAGTTCCAGATTGGTAAGTATAAAAAACTTACCTCGGGGATTCGCGGCCTACATTCACGGAGAAGAGTCGGAGGGCGGAGTTCCAGACCAGTAAGTATATAAAACTTACCTCGGGGATTCGCGGCCTACATTCTCGGAGAATACTCTGAGGGCGGAGTTCCAGACTGGTAAGTATAAATAACTTACCTCGGGGATTCACGGCCTACATCCACGGAGAAGACATTGAGTGCGGAGTTCCAGACCGGTCAGTATAAAAAACGTACCTCGGGGATTCACGGCCTACATCCACGGAGAAGACTCGAAGGGCGGAGTTCCAGACTGGTAAGTATAAAAAACCTACCTCGGGGATTCGCGGCCTACATCCACGGAGAAGACATGGAGGGCGGAGTGATAGAAGCAGATACAATAGCTACGTTTAAGAGACATCTTGACAAATACATGAATAGGAAGGGAATAGAAGGATATGGGCCCCGGAATGCAGAAGGTGTTAGATTAGGCAGGCATCAAGATCGGCGCAGGCTCGGAGGGCCGAATGGCCTGTTCCTGTGCTGTACTGTTCTTTATTTTTTGTTCTTTGTTAACTGTTCAGGGGCCAGACTTAGAGAGCACATCACGCTCGGAGGGACAATATTGAATGAGCACTATGTTGTTCGGGCCATGTAAGGGTGACTGGGGAACAAAGGCCTCCTCAACAAATAATATATAAAAGGAGCCTGGGGTATAAAGGCTTCCTTTAAAAACAAACGGGGTTAGATACAGAATAATGCTCCCTCTACGCTGTGCCCATAAAAAAGAAAGAGAAAGTGGGGTTAGCTGTTGATTGATTGGAGATGCTGACTGCTTATTGCAGCAACGAACCTCAGCTGCACTAAACTGGAGCGGGGCCCTTCTGGGAGATTACATCACCATCGGAGGTGCAGTAAGGAGAGGGTGATGTACTCTCGGGAAGCAGTGCTGAGGGAGAGCTTCACTATCGGAGCATCACTCTTCCCACACTGCAGTTGTACAGGGTCCTGGAGTACTCTGTACAGTTTTGGTCTCCTTATTTAAGGATTGCTACACATGCATTTGAGTGAAGGTTCACGAGGGTGATTCCTGGGATTTTGGGATTATCTTATGAGCAGAGGTTGAGAGGTCTAGGTTTATGTTCCCCATAGTTTAAAACAATGAGAGGATTTCTCATTGAAACAGAGACAGACAAGATAATCAGAGGGTTAGATAGGGTGGATAGTGAGAGTCTTTTTCCTCGGATTTTGATGGCAAACACGAGGGGACATAGCTTTAAGTTGAGGGGTGATAGATATAGGACAGATGTCAGAGGTAGTTTCTTTACTCAGAGAGTAGTAGGGGCGTGGAACGCCCTGCCTGCAACAGTAGTAGACTCGCCAACTTTAAGGGCATTTAAGTGGTCATTGGATAGACATATGGATGAAAATGGAATAGTGTAGGTCAGATGGTTTCACAGGTCGGCGCAACATCGAGGGCCGAAGGGCCTGTACTGCGCTGTACTATTTAGAGATACAGCACTGAAACAGGCCCTTCGGCCCACCGGGTCTGTGCCGACCAACAACCACCCATTTATACTAACCCCACAGTAATCCCATATTCCCTACACTAGGGGCAATTTACAATGACCAATTTACCTATCACCTGCAAGTCTTTGGATGTGGGAGGAAACCGGAGCACCCGGCGAAAACCCACGCAGACACAGGGAGAACCTGCAAACTCCATACAGGCAGTACCCAGAATCGAACCTGGGTCCCTGGAGCTGTTCTATGCTCTATGTTCCAATTGTTAGGGTAGATGCTAAGAGTCCCTTTACCCTGGGATAGAGAGTCTAGATTCAGGGAGTCACAATTTCAGGATAAGGGGTCGGCCATTTGGGAATGAGATGAGGAGAAAAATTTCCTCACCCAGAGGGTTGTAAATCTTTGGAATTCTCTACCTGAGAACTGTGGATGCTCACTCGTTGAGTACATTTAAGACCAAGATTGATAGATTTTTGGATTCGTAGAGAATCCAGGGATATGAGGGTTGGGTGAGAAGGTGGAGTCGAGGCTGAGGATCAGCTGTGATCCCATTGAATTGTGAAGCAGACTCGAGGGGCTGAATGGCCTGCTCCTGCAGCTATTTGATGGGTTCTATGCTCCCCTACCCATCCTGTTCTCACCTTCACTACTGCCCTCCGCCTTTCCATTTCCCCTCCTTCTCTCACTCCTCCCTCTGCTCCCTCAGTACTGACCATCCAGCAGTGCAGCACTCCCTCAGTACTGACCCTCCGACAGTGCAGCACTCCCTCAATACTAAACTCCCGACCGTGTGGTGGTCCCTCAGTACTGACCCTCCGACAGTGTGGCACTCCCTCACTACTAGCCCTCCGACAGTGCGGTGGTCCCTCAATACTGACACTGCGACAGAGTGGCCGCTCCCTCAATACTAACCCTTTGACAGTGCGGTGCTCTCTCAGTGCTGACACTCCGGCAGAGCGGCCCTCCCTCAATACTAACCTTCCGACAGTGCGGTGCTCCCTCAGTACTGACACTGCAACAGTGCGGCACTCCCTCAGTATTGACCCTCAGACAGTGTGGCATTCCCTCAGTTCTGATGCTCCGACAGCACAGTGTTCCCTCAGTACTGACCCTCCGACAGTGCTGAACTCCCCCAGTACTGACCCTCTGACAGTGCAGCACTCCTTCAGGACTGACCCTCTGACAATGCAGCACTCCCTCAGTACTGACCCTCCGACAGTGCAGCACTCCCCCAGTACTGACCCTCCGACAGTGCAGCACCCCCCAGTACTGACCCTCTGACAATGCAGCACTCCTTCAGGACTGACCCTCTGACAATGTAGCACTCCCTCAGTACTGACCCTCCGACAGTGCAGCACTCCCTCAGTACTGACCCTCTGACAGTGCAGCACTCCTTCAGTACAGACGCTTTGACAGAGAATAACTGCCTCTGTACTAACTGTGCAGCAATCTCCTCCTGCCCCTTCAATCCTCCCATTCTCTGTCATCTCCTCCAGCACCTATGACCCTCATTATCTCTGTAACTTCCTCCAGCCCTTGCAAATATCCCTGCCTCTGTAATCTCCTCCAGACCCCACAACAATTCCTGCCTCTGTAATCACCTCCAGACCCTATAACCTTTTCTGTCCCTGTAACCTCTTCCAGTCCCTCCAGCCCTCAATCACTCTGTAACCTCCTCAAGCCCTATTGACATTCCCTCTGTTTGTAAACTCCTCCAGCACCTACAACACTCCCTACCTTGGTAACCTCTTCCATGCCCTACAATGCTCCCTATCTCTGTAACCTGCTCCAACCCCTACAATCCTCCCTATCTCTGTTGCTGTCACCCCCCTGTCGCTGTAACCTCCTCCAGCCCAATACAAACCTCCTTATCACTGTCATGCTTACAAGAATTGCACTGATTAAATGTTATGGACTAAAACTGAGCAGTTATAAAAACAGAACGTTACTTTTTTTTTTAAATGGACAAAACATCGCTGCTTGTGTATTCAAACAAGGCCGCACTGTCTGTTTGGAATGAAGAATCCCTTCAAACCGAGAGATGTCAATTACACCCATCCTACACACATCCTAAAACATTCCAGACTAGAATGGGATTTTCTGAAATAAAGAACTGGTGAAGTAGTCATTGACGGTCACTACAGGATAGAAAATCCCTCTTTCCAAGCAGAGGCCAGAGTTAACAAACATTTACCTTAAAAAGGCAGCTCCAGAAATAGTCTATTTCTGTCACCCTATCTGTCACTTTTGTCTGTCTCTCTCACTCCCTGTCTCTCCCTGTCTCTCACTCTCCCTATCTCCCTCTCCCTCTGTCTCTCTCCTTCTCTCTCTCTCTATCTCTGTCTCCCTCTCTATCTGTCTCTATCTCCCTCTCTCTCCCTCTCTCTCTGTCTGTCTGTCTCTCTCTGTCTCTCTCTCTCTCTCTCAGTTTCTATCACTTGCTCTCTATCATTCTCTCTCTATCTTTGGCAACTTCTCTCTCTCTCACTCTCTGACACTCTCGCACGGACTGGGTTTACAATTGGACACTCTATCCCTTTGTTGACCTCATTCCTTTGTTCCCTCTTTCAGGATTTGGAGAGGATTTGGCAGATCCCACAATGCGGACTCTCTGCTTGTTCATGTTGGTGCTGTGCTGGATCCCCGAGTCAGATGGGGCTGCACTAAATGACAATGTCTTGGCTGGAATTGTCTCAGAGTAAGTGTATTTAACGTCAGCCTTGTTAAAGCAGCTGTGAGAGCTGGTGACTGCTCCCAATCTCAGGGTTCAGTCTCACCCGCCTTGATGGAACTTAACTGGAGAATGACAGCTGGTACAGGGGATGGTCTGGAGCTGTGACGACGGCCCAGGTACATTATGCTCGGATGAGTCTCCTCTATGTCACAGAGATGATGGGAGGCAGTGCGTGGAGTAAATTGAAAGTCGAAGGAGCAACAGAGAGGGGAAGGTGAGTGAGGAAGGACTCAGAGTGAGACACGTCACTTAATCAATAGGCTGACTCACTGTCTCCACTCACTGACCTCGCTCACTGACTCTGCCCACTGACCAAACTCACTGACTCCAATAACTGACTCCACATACTGACCCCGTCACTGACTAAATTCACTGACTCCACTCACTGACTCCAATCACAGACCCCACTTACTAGCCCCACACACGGACCCCGCTCACTGAACCCACACAAGGAACACACTCACTGACCCCACCCACTGAACCTGCTCACTGACTCCACTCACTGACTTCACTCAGTGACCCCGCTCATTGACCCCTCTCACTGACCCCGCCCACTCACCCCACCCACTCACCCCACTCACTCACCCCACTCACTCACCCCACCCACTCACCCCACTCACTCACCCCACTCACTCACCCCACTCACTCACCCCACTCACATAGCCCGCGCACTGACCCCACACACTGACCCAACACACTGACTCCACACACTGACGACACACACGGCCACCAACACTCACTGAACGCACTCACTGACCCCACACTTTGACAACGCTCACTCACCCCACTCTCAGTCCCCACTCACACACCCGCTCACTGGCCCCACTCAGACACAACTCTCTTACCCCACTCACTGATCCCACTCACACACCCGCTCACTGGCCCCACTCATATACACAACTCTCTTACCCCACTCACTCATCCCACTCACACACCCGCTCACTGGCCCCAATCACTGACCCCGCTCACTGACCTCAGTCACTGACCCCATTCACTGACTCCACTCACTGACTCCACTCACTGACTCCACTCACTGACAAAGCTCACTCACCCTACTCTCTTACCCCACTCACTGACTCCGCTCACTGACTCCGCTCAATGACTCCGCGCATCGACTTCACTCAATGACCCCGCTTAAAGACCCTGCTCAATAACCCAACTCACTGACCCCACTTACTGACCCCACTCACTGATTGCACTCACTGACACCACTCAGTGACCCCACTTACTGACCCCACTCACTGACCCCACTCACTGACACCACTCACTGACCCCACTCACTGACACCACTCAGTGATACCACTCACTGACCCCACTCACTGACCCCACTCACTGACCCCACTCACTGACACCACTCAGTGACACCACTCAGTGACACCACTCAGTGACACCACTCACTGACACCACTCAGTGACACCACTCAGTGACACCACTCACTGACCCCACTCACTGACCCCACTCAGTGACACCACTCAGTGACACCACTCACTGACCCCACTCACTGACACCACTTACTGACCCCACTCACTGACTGCACTCACTGACCCCACTCACTGACACCACTCACTGACCCCACTCACTGAACCTACTCACTGACCCCACTCACTGAACCTACTCACTGAACCCACCCGCCGACCCCACTCACTGACCCCACTCACTGACACAACTCACTGACCCCACTCACTGACACCACTCACTAACACCACTCACTGACCCCACTCACTGACCCCACTCACTGAACCTACTCACTGAACCCACCCGCCGACCCCACTCACTGACCCCACTCACTGACACCACTCACTGACCCCACTCACTGACCCCACTCACTGACACCACTCACTGACCCCACTCACTGACCCCACTCACTGACCCCACTCACTGACCCCACTCACTGACACCACTCACTGACACCACTCACTGACACCACTCACTGACACCACTCACTGACCCCACTCACTGAACCTACTCACTGAACCCACCCACCGACCCCACTCACTGACACCACTCACTGACACCACTCACTGACCCCACTCACTGAACCTACTCACTGAACCCACCCACCGACCCCACTCACTGAACCCACCCGCCGACCCCACTCACTGACCCCACTCACTGACACCACTCACTGACCCCACTCACTGACACCACTCACTGACACCACTCACTGACACCACTCACTGACCCCACTCACTGAACCTACTCGCTGAACCCACCCGCCGACCCCACTCACTGACCCCACTCACTGACCCCACTCACTGACACCACTCAGTGACACCACTCAGTGACACCACTCACTGACACCACTCACTGACACCACTCACTGACACCACTCACTGACACCACTCACTGACCCCACTCACTGACCCCACTCACTGAACCCACCCGCCGACCCCACTCACTGACACCACTCACTGACACCACTCACTGACCCCACTCACTGACCCCACTCACTGAACCTACTCACTGACCCCACTCACTGACACCACTCACTAACACCACTCAGTGACACCACTCACTGACCCCACTCACTGACCCCACTCACTGACACCACTCACTGACCCCACTCACTGACCCCACTCACTGACACCACTCACTGACACCACTCACTGACCCCACTCACTGACACCACTCACTGACACCACTCACTGACACCACTCACTGACCCCACTCACTGAACCTACTCACTGAACCCACCCACCGACCCCACTCACTGAACCCACCCGCCGACCCCACTCACTGACCCCACTCACTGACACCACTCACTGACCCCACTCACTGACACCACTCACTGACACCACTCACTGACACCACTCACTGACCCCACTCACTGAACCTACTCGCTGAACCCACCCGCCGACCCCACTCACTGACCCCACTCACTGACCCCACTCACTGACACCACTCAGTGACACCACTCAGTGACACCACTCACTGACACCACTCACTGACACCACTCACTGACACCACTCACTGACCCCACTCACTGACACCACTCACTGACCCCACTCACTGACCCCACTCACTGACCCCACTCACTGAACCCACCCGCCGACCCCACTCACTGACACCACTCACTGACACCACTCACTGACCCCACTCACTGACCCCACTCACTGAACCTACTCACTGACCCCACTCACTGACACCACTCACTAACACCACTCAGTGACACCACTCACTGACCCCACTCACTGACCCCACTCACTGACACCACTCACTGACCCCACTCACTGACCCCACTCACTGACACCACTCACTGACACCACTCACTGACCCCACTCACTGACACCACTCACTGACCCCACTCACTGACACCACTCACTGACACCACTCACTGACCCCACTCACTGACCCCACTCACTGACCCCACTCACTGAACCTACTCACTGAACCCACCCGCCGACCCCACTCACTGACCCCACTCACTGACCCCACTCAGTGACACCACTCACTGACCCCACTCACTGACCCCACTCACTGACCCCACTCACTGACCCCACTCACTGACCCCACTCAGTGACACCACTCACTGACCCCACTCACTGACCCCACTCACTGACCCCACTCACTGACCCCACTCACTGACCCCACTCACTGACCCCACTCACTGACCCCACTCACTGAACCTACTCACTGAACCCACCCGCCGACCCCACTCACTGACCCCACTCACTGACCCCACTCAGTGACACCACTCACTGACCCCACTCACTGACCCCACTCACTGACCCCACTCACTGACCCCACTCACTGACCCCACTCACTGACCCCACTCACTGACACCACTCACTGACACCACTCAGTGACACCACTCACTGACACCACTCACTAACACCACTCACTAACACCACTCACTGACCCCACTCACTGACACCACTCACTGACACCACTCACTAACACCACTCAGTGACACCACTCACTAACACCACTCAGTGACACCACTCAGTGACACCACTCAGTGACCCCACTCACTGACACCACTCACTGACCCCACTCACTGACACCACTCACTAACACCACTCACTGACACCACTCACTAACACCACTCACTAACACCACTCACTAACACCACTCACTGACACCACTCACTGACACCACTCACTGACCCCACTCACTGACCCCACTCACTGACACCACTCACTAACACCACTCAGTGACACCACTCACAAACACCACTCACTGACACCACTCACTGACCCCACTCACTGACACCACTCACTGACCCCACTCACTGACACCACTCACCGACCCCACTCACTGACACCACTCAGTGACACCACTCACTGACCCCACTCACTGACCCCACTCACTGACACCACTCACTAACACCACTCAGTGACACCACTCAGTGACACCACTCAGTGACACCACTCACTGACCCCACTCACTGACACCACTCACTAACACCACTCACTAACACCACTCAGTGACACCACTCAGTGACACCACTCACTGACCCCACTCACTGACCCCACTCACTGAACCTACTCACTGAACCCACCCACCGACCCCACTCACTGTCTCCACTCACTGACACCACTCACTGACACCACTCACTGACACAACTCACTGACTCAACTCACTGACTCAACTCACTGACTCCACTGTCTGACACCACTCACTCATTCTGCTCACTTTCACCACTCACTGACACAACTCACTGAACCTACTCGCTGAACCCACCCGCCGACCCCACTCACTGACCCCACTCACTGACCCCACTCACTGACACCACTCAGTGACACCACTCAGTGACACCACTCACTGACACCACTCACTGACACCACTCACTGACACCACTCACTGACCCCACTCACTGACACCACTCACTGACCCCACTCACTGACCCCACTCACTGACCCCACTCACTGAACCCACCCGCCGACCCCACTCACTGACACCACTCACTGACACCACTCACTGACCCCACTCACTGACCCCACTCACTGAACCTACTCACTGACCCCACTCACTGACACCACTCACTAACACCACTCAGTGACACCACTCACTGACCCCACTCACTGACCCCACTCACTGACACCACTCACTGACCCCACTCACTGACCCCACTCACTGACACCACTCACTGACACCACTCACTGACCCCACTCACTGACACCACTCACTGACCCCACTCACTGACACCACTCACTGACACCACTCACTGACCCCACTCACTGACCCCACTCACTGACCCCACTCACTGAACCTACTCACTGAACCCACCCGCCGACCCCACTCACTGACCCCACTCACTGACCCCACTCACTGACCCCACTCACTGACCCCACTCACTGACCCCACTCACTGACCCCACTCACTGACACCACTCACTGACACCACTCACTAACACCACTCACTAACACCACTCACTGACCCCACTCACTGACACCACTCACTAACACCACTCAGTGACACCACTCACTAACACCACTCAGTGACACCACTCAGTGACACCACTCAGTGACCCCACTCACTGACACCACTCACTGACCCCACTCACTGACACCACTCACTAACACCACTCACTGACACCACTCACTAACACCACTCACTAACACCACTCACTAACACCACTCACTGACACCACTCACTGACACCACTCACTGACCCCACTCACTGACCCCACTCACTGACACCACTCACTAACACCACTCAGTGACACCACTCACTAACACCACTCACTGACACCACTCACTGACACCACTCACTGACACCACTCACTGACCCCACTCACTGACACCACTCACCGACCCCACTCACTGACACCACTCAGTGACACCACTCACTGACCCCACTCACTGACCCCACTCACTGACACCACTCACTAACACCACTCAGTGACACCACTCAGTGACACCACTCAGTGACACCACTCACTGACCCCACTCACTGACACCACTCACTAACACCACTCACTAACACCACTCAGTGACACCACTCAGTGACACCACTCACTGACCCCACTCACTGACCCCACTCACTGAACCTACTCACTGAACCCACCCACCGACCCCACTCACTGTCTCCACTCACTGACACCACTCACTGACACCACTCACTGACACAACTCACTGACTCAACTCACTGACTCAACTCACTGACTCCACTGTCTGACACCACTCACTCATTCTGCTCACTTTCACCACTCACTGACACAACTCACTGACACAACTCACTGACTCAACTCACTGACTCAACTCACTGACTCAACTCACTGACTCAACTCACTGACTCCACTGTCTGACACCACTCACTCATTCTGCTCACTTTCACCACTCACTGACACAACTCACTGACTCAACTCACTGACTCAACTCACTGACTCAACTCACTGACTCAACTCACTGACTCCACTGTCTGACACCACTCACTCATTCTGCTCACTTTCACCACTCACTGACACAACTCACTGACACAACTCACTGACTCAACTCACTGACTCAACTCACTGACTCAACTCACTGACTCAACTCACTGACTCAACTCACTGACTCCACTGTCTGACACCACTCACTGACACAACTCACTGACACAACTCACTGACACAACTCACTGACTCAACTCACTGACTCAACTCACTGACTCAACTCACTGACTCAACTCACTGACTCCACTGTCTGACACCACTCACTGACACAACTCACTGACCCCACTCACTGACACCACTCACTGACCCCACTCACTGACCCCACTCACTGACCCCACTCACTGACCCCACTCACTGAACCCACCCGCCGACCCCACTCACTGACCCCACTCACTGACACCACTCACTGACCCCACTCACTGACACCACTCACTGACACAACTCACTGACACAACTCACTGACTCAACTCACTGACTCAACTCACTGACTCAACTCACTGACTCCACTGTCTGATACCACTCACTGACACAACTCACTGACACAACTCACTGACACAACTCACTGACACAACTCACTGACTCAACTCACTGACCCCACTCACTGACCCCACTCACTGACCCCACTCACTGAACCTACTCACTGAACCCACCCGCCGACCCCACTCACTGACCCCACTCACTGACTCCACTCACTGACTCAACTCACTGACTCCACTGTCTGACACCACTCACTCATTCTGCTCACTTTCACCACTCACTGACTCCTCTCACTGCCCCCACTCACTCAATCCACTCACTGTCTCTGCTCACTGACTCTGCTCACTGTCTCTGCTCACTGACCCCGCTGACTGTGACCACACATGGACTCCATTCGCTGACACCGCTCACTGACCCCACTCACTGACCACACTTATTGACTCCACACGCTGACTCCACTCACTGAGCGCACTCACTGAACCCACTCGCTGAGCCCCCTCACTGACACCACTAACTGAATCCACTTACTGACAACACTCACTGACCCCACTCACTGACACCTTTCACTGACCCGGCTCACTGACTGCACTCACGGACTCCAGGCACTGACACAACGCATTGACCCGACTCACTAACCGCGCTCACTGACCCCGTTGACTGACCCCACTAACTAACACCACTCACTGACCCCGCTCACAGAACCCACTCACAGAACCCGCTCACTGAACCCGCTCACTGAACCCGCTCACTGAACCCGCTCACTGACTCCTCTCACTGCCCCCACTCACTCAATCCACTCACTGTCTCTGCTCACTGACTCTGCTCACTGTCTCTGCTCACTGACCCCGCTGACTGTGACCACACATGGACTCCATTCGCTGACACCGCTCACTGACCCCACTCACTGACCACACTTATTGACTCCACACGCTGACTCCACTCACTGAGCGCACTCACTGAACCCACTCGCTGAGCCCCCTCACTGACACCACTAACTGAATCCACTTACTGACAACACTCACTGACCCCACTCACTGACACCTTTCACTGACCCGGCTCACTGACTGCACTCACGGACTCCAGGCACTGACACAACGCATTGACCCGACTCACTAACCGCGCTCACTGACCCCGTTGACTGACCCCACTAACTAACACCACTCACTGACCCCGCTCACAGAACCCGCTCACTGAACCCGCTCACTGAACCCGCTCACTGAACCCGCTCACTGACTCTACTCACTGATTCCACTCACTGACTCCACTCACTAGCCCCACTCACTGACTCCACTCACTGACTCCACTCACTGACTCCACTCACTGACTCCACTCACTGACTCCACTCACTGACTCCACTCACAAACACCCCAGACTGACCCAGCACACTGACTCCACTCACTGAACCCGCTCACTGAACCCGCTCACTGACTCCACTCACTGACTCCACTCACTGACTCCACTGACTGACTCCACTCACTGACTCCACTCACTGACTCCACTCACGGACTCCACTCACGGACTCCACTCACGGACTCCACTCACGGACTCCACTCACAAACACCCCAGACTGACCCAGCACACTGACTCCACTCACTGAACCCGCTCACTGAACCCGCTCACTGAACCCGCTCACTGACTCCGCTCACTGACTCCACTCACTGACTCCACTCACTGACTCCACTCACTGACTCCACTCACAAACACCCCAGACTGACCCAGCACACTGACTCCACTCACTGAACCCGCTCACTGAACCCGCTCACTGAACCCGCTCACTGACTCCACTCACTGACTCCACTCACTAGCCCCACTCACTGACTCCACTCACTGACTCCACTCACTGACTCCACTCACTGACACAACTCACTGGCTCCAGTCACTGGCTCCAGTCACGGACTCCACTCACTGACTCCACTCACTGACTCCACTCACTGACTCCACTCACTAGCCCCACTCACTGACTCCACTCACTGACTCCACTCACTGACACAACTCACTGGCTCCAGTCACTGGCTCCAGTCACGGACTCCACTCACTAGCCCCACTCACTGACTCCACTCACTGACTCCACTCACTGACACAACTCACTGGCTCCAGTCACTGGCTCCAGTCACGGACTCCACTCACTGACTCCACTCACTGACTCCACTCACGGACTCCACTCACGGACTCCACTCACTGACTCCACTCACTGACTCCACTCACTGACTCCACTCACTGGCTCCACTCACGGACTCCACTCACTGACTCCACTCACGGACTCCACTCACGGACTCCACTCACGGACTCCACTCACGGACTCCACTCACGGACTCCACTCACGGACTCCACTCACTGACTCCACTCACTGACTCCACTCACTGACTCCACTCACGGACTCCACTCACGGACTCCACTCACGGACTCCACTCACGGACTCCACTCACGGACTCCACTCACTGACACAACTCACTGACACAACTCACTGACACAACTCACTGGCTCCAGTCACTGGCTCCACTCACAGACTCCACTCACGGACTCCACTCACGGACTCCACTCACTGACTCCACTCACTGACTCCACTCACTGACTCCACTCACTGACTCCACTCACAAACACCCCAGACTGACCCAGCACACTGACTCCACTCACTGACTCCACTCACTGAACCCGCTCACTGAACCCGCTCACTGAACCCGCTCACTGAACCCGCTCACTGATCCCACTCACTGATCCCACTCACTGATCCCACTCACTGATCCCACTCACTGATCCCACTCACTGATCCCACTCACTGACTCCACTCACTGACTCCACTCACTGACCTCATTGACTGTTTCAACTCACAGAGTCCACTCACTGACCCCACTCACTGAGCCCTCTCACTGAATCCACTCACTGATCCCGGACACTGACCCCACTCTCTGACACAACTCACTGAATCCACTCACTGACCCCGTTCACTGATACCGCTCACTGATTCCAGTCACAGACTCCACTCCCTGACCTCACTCCTCTCTCCCTCGCTCTCTCTCTATCTCTCTGTCTTTTGTTCTAATTCTGCCTCTTTTACTCTCTCACTCTCTTTCTCCTCGCTCACCTCTCTCCCTGTTTGACTGCCTATCTATCTCTCCCTCCCTCTGTCTCTATTGCTCTATCGTTTTTCAGTTTATCACTGTCTCTGTTCCCTCTCTCTCTGTCTATTTGTCTATGGCAACATCTTGTTCTCCCTTTTTTGTTTCCATGTACCTGTCTCTGAAACTCTGCCTCTCTCTGTCTTTGTTTCTATTTCTCTATCTCTGTCTGTCCTGCTCTCTTCTACCCTCCCTCTGTCACATTCTCGGTCTCCCTCCCTCCGCCATCTCTCCCCACATCTCTCTCCATCTTTTTCTTTGCCCCTCTCTGTTTATCCCTTCCTCTGTCTCCCTCCCTCCCACCCCTCTTTCCGTCTCTTTCTGTGTCTGTTTCATCAGAATGAGTTCATTCGGTCCCGTCCTTTACAATGTTGGAAAATAATGAACAAAATTAGCACAGTGGCACAGTGGTTAGCACCGCAGCCTCACAGCTCCAGCGACCCGGGTTCAATTCTGGGTACTGCCTGTGTGGAATTTGCACGTTCTCCCTGTGTCTGCGTGGGTTTCCACCGGGTGCTCCGGTTTCCTCCCACATGCCAAAGACTTGCAGTTGATAGGTAAATTGGCCATTAGCAATTGCCCCTAGTATAGGTGGGTGGTAGGGAAATATAGGGACAGGTGGGGATGTGGTAGGAATATGGAATTAGTGTAGGATTAGTATAAATGGGTGGTTGATGGTCGGCACAGACTTGGTGGGCCGAAGGCCTTGTTTCAGTGCTGTATCTCTAAAACCAAAACTAAGTCTGTGGGCCAAGTACTGGAAAATGGGACTTGGATACGTGCATGATGGCTGGCACAGACACGATGGGCCGAAGGGCAAGTTTGTGCGACATAACTCTATGACTCAATGATTGAAACTCCCAGTTTCCCTCCTTCCACCATGAGGCATCGTATTGAAAAGGTAGGTTCTGGTCCATGACCATAATTCACATCTACCAACCTGGCACAAAGAGCATTTCATTCGCACTTCCTACTTTGACTCTCACTTTGTGTCTTGTCCCTTTCAGATTCCGACAAGTATCTGGGGGAGGACAGTTCGCCTTCCTGATGGTTTTAACTCCAGAACAATGCACCAGTACCAATATCAATCAGAATGTAGAATTCATACCCTCAAACTCAGGAGAACCGGTTATCACCGGCAATCCAAATGACTTCCTAAAGAATCCATTAGTAAACTACATCGCTGTTTACCCCAACACAGGAAGTCGGTGCACGGAGAGTAAACTGTTATACTTGACTCAGGAGGACCGGGACCATGGGCGAAATGACAGTGCATATCAGCGGCTTCAGAATACAATCAATAACAGACCCAGCGACAACCGGCTGCAGGTGGGCTGTGTCATTTTCTACACCACCTGCACCCCCTGCATCCGCAGCTGCTTTAACAACCTTGAGAATTGTGAGATCCTCTACCCTTTACACCAATTATTCCTCAGACACAAATGGAGCAGCACAGACATTCACAAATATTTTGTCTTCAGTCAAATACACCAAGAAGACAATGATAGTTTGCCATTAATCCAACACAAGCTGGCAAGAGTTAACAGTTTTGGGTTTAGCATCCAAAGGTGTTATGTAACCGACAACCAAATGCAGTGTCGGGACTGCCCCCACCTTGGGTACTGTCTCCAGGAAACAGTGTCAATACAGTAGGGAACAGCAGATCAGCGAGTCCCAGGGAAACAGTGCAAATCATTCGATTACTCTAGAAATCTACCCACTACAACTTTATTCTGTTAATAATATAGCTTTCCAAAGATCACTCTCCATAATAATCCCTCGTTCTCCAGATCACTCTCCATAATAATCCCTCATTCTCCAGATCACTCTCTATAATAATCCCTCATTCTCCAGATCACTCTCTATAATAATCCCTCATTCTCCAGATCACTCTCCATAATAATCCCTCATTCTCCAGATCACTCTCTATAATAATCCCTCATTCTCCAGATCACTCTCTATAATAATCCCTCATTCTCCAGATCACTCTCCATAATAATCCCTCATTCTCCAGATCACTCTCTATAATAATCCCTCATTCTCCAGATCACTCTCTATAATAATCCCTCATTCTCCAGATCACTCTCCATAATAATCCCTCATTCTCCAGATCACTCTCTATAATAATCCCTCATTCTCCAGATCACTCTCCATAATAATCCCTCATTCTCCAGATCACTCTCCATAATAATCCCTCATTCTCCAGATCACTCTCTATAATAATCCCTCATTCTCCAGGGCACACAATATAATAATCCCTCATTCTCCAGATCACTCTCCATAATAATCCCTCATTCTCCAGATCACTCTCCATAATAATCCCTCATTCTCCAGATCACTCTCTATAATAATCCCTCATTCTCCAGATCACTCTCCATAATAATCCCTCATTCTCCAGATCACTCTCCATAATAATCCCTCATTCTCCAGATCACTCTCCATAATAATCCCTCATTCTCCAGATCACTCTCTATAATAATCCCTCATTCTCCAGATCACTCTCTATAATAATCCCTCATTCTCCAGATCACTCTCTATAATAATCCCTCATTCTCCAGATCACTCTCCATAATAATCCCTCATTCTCCAGATCACTCTCCATAATAATCCCTCATTCTCCAGATCACTCTCCATAATAATCCCTCATTCTCCAGATCACTCTCTATAATAATCCCTCATTCTCCAGATCACTCTCCATAATAATCCCTCATTCTCCAGATCACTCTCTATAATAATCCCTCATTCTCCAGATCACTCTCCATAATAATCCCTCATTCTCCAGATCACTCTCCATAATAATCCCTCATTCTCCAGATCACTCTCTATAATAATCCCTCATTCTCCAGATCACTCTCTATAATAAACCCTCATTCTCCAGATCACTCTCCATAATAATCCCTCATTCTCCAGATCACTCTCTATAATAAACCCTCATTCTCCAGATCACTCTCTATAATAATCCCTCATTCTCCAGATCACTCTCCATAATAATCCCTCATTCTCCAGATCACTCTCTATAATAATCCCTCATTCTCCAGATCACTCTCTATAATAATCCCTCATTCTCCAGATCACTCTCCATAATAATCCCTCATTCTCCAGATCACTCTCTATAATAATCCCTCATTCTCCAGATCACTCTCTATAATAATCCCTCATTCTCCATATCACTCTCCATAATAATCCCTCATTCTCCAGATCACTCTCTATAATAATCCCTCATTCTCCAGATCACTCTCTATAATAATCCCTCATT
>NW_027141771.1:15000-18006 GCF_036365525.1 Heterodontus francisci | reverse complement strand
AAACTACATTAACATGCATTGCAATACCTAAAAACAGCTTACCACAGCTAGAGCTGGGTTAAAGTTGATGGCATATAATTGTCATCTGTCACTAAAAATTTGTAACATATCTAGTGTCAGCGCGATTGTTAATCTTGACGTGTCTTGGGCGAATGTTCTATATTTTTGGATTTTAAGGAAGCGCATGAGACTGTTATTCCTTTCATGCCATTTCCCTCTCGCCCCTATCACAAAACCAAAGTAACTAGGCACAGAACAACCTGTTAGCTCCCTGATCTCCTCATTCACGCACTGGTACTTCAACTTCTTCTCCTCCCAAGCTTTATCCAGTGCTCCGTAGTCGTCCTCGTATCGAATTGTAACGTCTACCACGGCCACTTCACCGTCTTTTTGGAAGATGATATCAGGTTTCCACAGGGATCCGTCCGCCGCCCTGATCCTCGGTTCCAATCTAGACATCCAGCCATATTTGGCCGCGAGTTGCTGTAACTTAGATAACACTTTATTATGACGTTTTATTCTTGCATTTTTAACAAAGATACAGTTACCCGAAATATGAGCGAGACTCTCATTAGGAGCCTCGCATCTTCTACATGACTTATTTGCATAAGGTCTTCCCCTTGATAGGGTCGACCTAGTTGGGTAAAGATTACATCTCAATAGCAAACTGCTAATGAGTCGAGATGACTTAAGATTAAATGACGTTTTCGTCCAAGTATTAGAAATATGGTCTTTATGAAACGTAGCTATGCCTGCTCCTTGGCTTTTAAGTTTTGTCCATTTTTCAAATTCCCATTCCCTCCACGCAGCATATTTATTGACTATCTTAGATGAATTGCTATTCATTAATTCCAAACACGGCTCAGCAAGTTCTGCGAGCTCCTCAATGTTTATATTTTTCTTGATAAGAAAGTCCTCAATTTCCTTTAGGACTTTAAGATTTTTAAGTTTATCAATGGTTTCGGAATTATGTCGACCGGTATATTGGAAGGATGCTTTAATTACTGCATCAGTGGATCCCTGCAGGGCTTCCCTTTTACGGATTATGGCAGATGGAATTTGTATTTCAAGTTTTGGCATGCCTAGGCCTCCGTTTCTATTACTAGAGTACAGGAGGCCGTCGGTCGTATGGGGTGGCAAATGTAAGTATCTTTTGGTGACATTCCTAATAATCTGATCCAATTTAGTTAATGTATTCTGTGATGTTTCCGTCAGGATCAAGTGAAAATATAGCCTGGGAATAATATAGGTTTTAAGAATCTCAATCTTTTGAATAGGCTTCAGGGATGCTTCGTCTAGTTTCTTGGTCCAATTACTAAGTTTCTCCTGCCAGCTGTCTTCGGCTACCCCAGCCCAGGGATCTATTCGGGCTCCCAGGTACTTCTCTGTTTCTCCTGGGGGGATGTACGAGATTTCCACCTCGTTAAGCTGCCACTTTTTCTTATAGTTATACAAGAAGGTCTTATTTTTGTATGAAAAGTGGAATCCCTTTGTTTTTGCGGTATTAATTGCAAGCCCGGTATTAATACAGAAGGATTGAACCAATCTCAGGTTTTCCTTCATCCCTACGTGGGTGTCACTAAGGAGTGCGATGTCATCAGCGAAGGCCAGCGCTGAGCATGTGATCTTACTTTCGCCCAGAGGCATAGAGACTCCAACACCAGAGTCTTCAAGGGTGCACATTAGTGGATCTAGAGCGATGTTAAATAGTATGGGAGAGAGTGGGTCACCCTGTTTAACACCTCTCCTAATACTGATGGGATTGGTCTTTGTTTTAGCCCCTTCAACCATAGTGGTGTTATCCGTATACAAATCTTCAATTAAGGTTATAAAGTTCTTGGGCAAACCCGTTCTTGCCAATGCTTTTGACAGATGCTTATGTCCGATTGAGTCAAATGCTTTTGCCAAATCGACAAAGACTACAGATAGATTCTTACGATTTTTCTTGGCCCCTTTAATGATGTTCTCCAATATTGTGATATTCTCATTGCACCCTGGGGTTCCTGCAAGGAAACCCTTTTGTCTTGGGTTGATCTTAACCACTTCGCTCAGCCTTTTTGCAATGATCTTAGTGAATATCCTGAGTAACATCGGGCCAATAGTTATAGGTCTCCAATTGTCAATGTCTATTAGACGATCGGCGTTGTCAGTCTTAGGAATAAGGACTGTACGGCTTCTTTTGAGAGATTCAGGGATGCTGCTGGCCATTAGCCACAGTGAGAATAATCGGGGGAGCCTTGTGTCCTCTTCCTCGTGAATCTTTAGGATAACATCCCGTGTCACACCGTCAGGGCCACTTGCACTCTTATTATCAATCCCTCTAATGGCTTGGTCAACCTCATCCTCATCGATGGGTCTCATCAGTTGTCCGTAGTCCCGCATTCCTTTATAGTGAGCGAATTTAGAAATGTTCGCTTTATTGTTAGGATAAGAGAGCTTGGTCCGGAAATGCTGTTCAAGCTCAATAGCATCGAGTGGACATTGTACGGCCGAAGGTGCCCCCATTATCTGTCTTGCTAATTGTCTTTTATTAGTTTTATAGAGCAATTGCGTCGCTCTAAATTCCGCCTTTCGGGTAGCGTATCTTTGTTTTGCACGTGAGTTCCTGCTACGTTTGAACTCTTCACGTTTTGTCTTGGGCGTTTTTATGTCCCTTTTTCTGGCTTTGCCTTTGCTTAAGAATAGTTCCGTGATATTTTCCACCAAACCAATTACCAAGGCTTTGATGTTTGGGTCATCTGCCTCTTTCATTAGTTGTTCCGCCTGCTCCAACTGATCGTCAATGTCTCTATGTTTTGGAATCTTTGCTGGTGGATTGAGCTTCCTTTTCGGCTGTACTGGGGCCTCCTCAAAGACGTTACTTGTCTCCGGGACCTCATCACTGGGATCCGTAATTCCAATACTGTCCGCAATGATGTTCTGCACAGCTGGTTGAGACTTCGGTAGACCCCTCCTTTTATCCGATATTTGTTTAGCCGTTTTGCTTACCAGGACTTCAGCTATCAG
>NW_027141771.1:0-5000 GCF_036365525.1 Heterodontus francisci | reverse complement strand
GGCCTAGACCCAACTGTGCGATATTTCAGAGCCGGCAACAGAGCATGGAAAGTCCGCCAGATTTACCCTTAAATGCTCATAAATGACTTCCAGGCACTCTTCGGAAGGTCTTTTATTTCAAAAGAAGGTCCTTCCTTGAGGGAGCACTTCTTCGGCCACTTTGCAAGTGCAACCGCTGCCAGCAAAAGTTCTGAAAATCGAGTTCCCGAAAATCTCCGGGTACCCCGCCAACCCCCAGCCACCCGAATCGCAAGTGTCAATTCGGCGGGTTGCCTGCCGGTAGTCCTTCCGAAAATGAGGCGCCAAATCGCCGCAACGGCCATTTTTCATTTCGGCATCGGGACTTCCGACGGCAACTGATTAACTAGCCCGGGGACTAGAGCGGCAGCAAATGCAACGTGCCCTCTTGGCGGGAGCAACTTGACCGCCCCCGTGGGGAAAGGTCAACTCGGGGCCCGGGAAAGTCGCCGAGTCCGACCCCATACACTTCCATGAGTTGGGGGTTTTGGCCTTCCCGGCCCAAGGCTCGCCTTATTTCGGCCTGCACTTTCGGAAAAGGGTGCATTCCTTTTGGTTAATGATTTCACCAGCCCGGGTCTTAGCCTCTGCCCCGACGGCTAAGTCTTTTGGTTAATGATTTCCTGCGGCTGGGACTACCCTTTCCCCCGCCCTGCAGGCACCCGGGTCGGGAGGCCGTCGGGGGCACTTTCCGGGGCAAATCCGGACCCTTACGCAAGGGAGAGTGCGCCCCCCGCCTCGGCCGGGGGTCAGGCTGCCGCCTATTAAGCCCGACAGAAAACCCGAAAAATGGACGAAAATGGGAAAAAATCCCCATCCGAAAAAGGCTTAAAAGTCGGTTGGGCGGCAGCTAGGGTCGGTCTCTGCAGACCTGGAGGCTCGGGTGGACTCTTGGAATAAACGTCCAAGTCCCGACTTGCCACCTCCTACTACTGTGCAGATACCCCGCCAACCCCCAGCCACCCGAATGACAAGCGTCCGATCAGCGGGACGAATTTGACAACTCTGGCCGGACCTCTGGAACTCCATCCCGGGTAACCGGGGCAAATTTTTCCGCTTGATCGCCCTTCCACTGGTTAACCATTTGCCCTTTCGGACTTAGTCTCTGGACATTATTCGACGGATTTTCTGGTTAACCATTTGCCCTTTCGGACTTAGTCTCTGGGCATTATTTTCGACTTTTTGGTTAATGATTTCATACTTTTTACTTACTTTTGCCCTTTTTGGTTAATGATTACTCTGCTTACTGGTTAACCATTTGCCCTTTCGGACTTAGTCTCTGGACATTATTTTCGAGTTTTTGGTTAATGATTTCACACTTTTAACATATTTTTGCGCTTTTTGGTTAATGATTACTCTGCTTACTGGTTAACCATTTGCCCTTTCGGACTTAGTCTCTGGACATTATTTTCGACTTTTTGGTTAATGATTTCACACTTTTTACTTACTTTTGCGATTTTTGGTTAATGATTTCACACTTTTAACATATTTTTGCGCTTTTTGGTTAATGATTACTCTGCTTACTGGTTAACCATTTGCCCTTTCGGACTTAGTCTCTGGAGATTATTTTCGACTTTTTGGTTAATGATTTCACACTTTTAACTTAATTTTGTGCTTTTTGGTTAATGATTTCACACTTTTTACTTACTTTTGCGATTTTTGGTTAATGATTACTCTGCTTACTGGTTAACCATTTGCCCTTTCGGACTTAGTCTCTGGACATTATTTTCGAGTTTTTGGTTAATGATTTCACACTTTTAACATATTTTTGCGCTTTTTGGTTAATGATTACTCTGCTTACTGGTTAACCATTTGCCCTTTCGGACTTAGTCTCTGGAGATTATTTTCGAGTTTTTGGTTAATGATTTCACACTTTTTACTTACTTTTGCGCTTTTTGGTTACTGATTTCACACTTTTTACATATTTTTGCGCTTTTTGGTTAATGATTACTCTGCTTACTGGTTAACCATTTGCCCTTTCGGACTTAGTCTCTGGACATTATTTTCGAGTTTTTGGTTAATGATTTCACACTTTTAACATATTTTTGCGCTTTTTGGTTAATGATTACTCTGCTTACTGGTTAACCATTTGCCCTTTCGGACTTAGTCTCTGGAGATTATTTTCGACTTTTTGGTTAATGATTTCACACTTTTAACTTAATTTTGTGCTTTTTGGTTAATGATTTCACACTTTTTACTTACTTTTGCGATTTTTGGTTAATGATTACTCTGCTTACTGGTTAACCATTTGCCCTTTCGGACTTAGTCTCTGGACATTGTTTTCGACATTTTGGTTAATGATTTCACACTTTTAACTTAATTTTGTGCTTTTTGGTTAATGATTTCATACTTTTTACTTACTTTTGCGATTTTTGGTTAATGATTTCATACTTTTTACTTACTTTTGCGATTTTTGGTTAATGATTTCATACTTTTTACTTACTTTTGCCCTTTTTGGTTAATGATTTCATACTTTTTACTTACTTTTGCGATTTTTGGTTAATGATTACTCTGCTTACTGGTTAACCATTTGCCCTTTCGGACTTGGTCTCTGGACATTATTTTCGACTTTTTGGTTAATGATTTCACACTTTTAACTTAATTTTGTGCTTTTTGGTTAATGATTTCATACTTTTTACTTACTTTTGCCCTTTTTGGTTAATGATTACTCTGCTTACTGGTTAACCATTTGCCCTTTCGGACTTAGTCTCTGCACATTATTTTCGAGTTTTTGGTTAATGATTTCACACTTTTAACATATTTTTGCGATTTTTGGTTAATGATTACTCTGCTTACTGGTTAACCATTTGCCCTTTCGGACTTAGTCTCTGGAGATTATTTTCGACTTTTTGGTTAATGATTTCACACTTTTAACTTAATTTTGTGCTTTTTGGTTAATGATTTCATACTTTTTACTTACTTTTGCCCTTTTTGGTTAATGATTACTCTGCTTACTGGTTAACCATTTGCCCTTTCGGACTTGGTCTCTGGACATTATTTTCGAGTTTTTGGTTAATGATTTCACACTTTTTACTTACTTTTGCGATTTTTGGTTAATGATTTCATACTTTTTACTTACTTTTGCGATTTTTGGTTAATGATTACTCTGCTTACTGGTTAACCATTTGCCCTTTCGGACTTGGTCTCTGGACATTATTTTCGAGTTTTTGGTTAATGATTTCACACTTTTAACATAATTTTGCGCTTTTTGGTTAATGATTACTCTGCTTGCTTGTTACTGATTTCCCCTTTCGGACTTGATCTCTGGCCGTTCTTTTCGACCTTTTTGGATAAGGTTTCCACACTCTGAAATTATTTTGGGCTCACTGATTAGGCGAGATCAAGGGGGCATGCCTGGGCACTTTGGGCTCAGTTTGGGAAGGCGGCGTCCGTGTGCTCCTCCGCCCTTCCCGCACTTGCGGCTAGGTTTGCCAAACTGCGCTGACCCGCAGCCCTGCCTTTTTGCCCACGGCACGGAACGACTCAAGTCTGGCTCCGTTCCAGGCCGTTGCCTCCGGCTGCCCGCCGTCCGGCCGGCCTGGGACGTACCCCGGCTGACGGCGCCGGAGGCCCTCTAGCAGCCACCGGTGCCGCGGGCCAATGGGTCCGGGCGTTCCGGAGCTATCGGTGGGGAAGTGCTCTCCCCTTTTCCTGACGCCGTTCGCCCGAGCAGAGGTGCAGCCTGACGGGACTGCTGTCGCCTTCCGCGGCGCACCGGCCCCTTTCACCTGCCGTCGACCGCGCGGAGCTCGGACCTCCCTCCCCGAAGTTATGGCCCCGGCGCCGGAGGGTGCCCGGGGCCGGGCATTCAGCGGGGTGAGTCTTCACCTTCCCGGTCAGCCTGCGGGGTCGGTGCGCCGGCACTCGACGCCGGAGGGTCCCCTCTTTCCGTAGAGCCCCGCCCGGTGCCGATCGGCCGGCGGATTGCGGAGCGAACCGCGCCTGACCGACGGGCCTCGGAAACCCGTTGCAGTCGACGGGGGGGAACCGGACAGCGGGACGAGGTGCCGATTCCACCCGCAGATTCGATCCCGAAATCCCGCGGGATTCGGCGGTCCGACCCGACAGATTCAAACGTCGCCCGGGCGGCCCCCAGCGGTCGGGCCGGCCTGGTTCCGCCACCGCCCGATGCCCCTCGCCCCCGGCTACCGCCGGCCGCGCAGACCGAGCGAATGCGGCCGGACGTCCGGCGGCAATCGGCCGGAAAGCGGTATGGCCATTTCCTACTGTCCCTCGGACGGGCAGAGGGGCGGCGCCGGGGCACTCGCGGACCAGGCCGCGCCCCTCCGAGCCCTACCGCCTGCCGTCGACCGCGCGGGGATCGGACCTCCCTCCCCGAAGTTATGGCCCCGGAGCCGGAGGGTACCCGGGGCCGGGCATTCAGCGGGGTGAGTCTTCACCTTCCCGGTCAGCCTGCGGGGTCGGTGCGCCGGCACTCGACGCGGGAGGGTCCCCTCTTTCCGTAGAGCCCCGCCCGGTGCCGATCGGCCGGCGGATTGCGGAGCGAACCGCGCCTGACCGACGGGCCTCGGAAACCCGTTGCAGTCGACCGGGGGGAACCGGACAGCGGGACGAGGTGCCGATTCCACCCGCAGATTCGATCCCGAAATCCCGCGGGATTCGGCGGTCCGACCCGACAGATTCAAACGTCGCCCGGGCGGCCCCCAGCGGTCGGGCCGGCCTGGTTCCGCCACCGCCCGATGCCCCTCGCCCCCGGCTACCGCCGGCCGCGCAGACCGAGCGAATGCGGCCGGACGTCCGGCGGCAATCGGCCGGAAAGCGGTATGGCCATTTCCTACTGTCCCTCGGACGGGCAGAGGGGCGGCGCCGGGGCACTCGCGGACCAGGCCGCGCCCCTCCGAGCCCTACCGCCTGCCGTCGACCGCGCGGGGATCGGACCCTCCTCGCCGAAGTTATGGAGGTAGGACCGGGAGGCTGCCCAGGGTCGGGACTTCAACCGGCTGCCGCCACCCTTTCCCGCC
>NW_027141770.1:117500-122500 GCF_036365525.1 Heterodontus francisci | reverse complement strand
CCATTTGCCCTTTCGGACTTAGTCTCTGGACATTATTTTCGAGTTTTTGGTTAATGATTTCACACTTTTTACTTACTTTTGCGATTTTTGGTTAATGATTTCACACTTTTTACTTACTTTTGCGATTTTTGGTTAATGATGACTCTGCTTACTGGTTAATTATTTGTACTTTCGGACTTGGTCTCTGGACATTATTTTCGAGTTTTTGGTTAATGATTTCACACTTTTAACATAATTTTGCGCTTTTTGGTTAATGATTACTCTGCTTACTGGTTAACCATTTGCCCTTTCGGACTTAGTCTCTGCACATTATTTTCGAGTTTTTGGTTAATGATTTCACACTTTTAACTTAATTTTGTGCTTTTTGGTTAATGATTTCATACTTTTTACTTACTTTTGCCCTTTTTGGTTAATGATTACTCTGCTTACTGGTTAACCATTTGCCCTTTCGGACTTAGTCTCTGGAGATTATTTTCGAGTTTTTGGTTAATGATTTCACACTTTAACATATTTTTAAGCTTTTTGGTTAATGATTACTCTGCTTACTGGTTAACCATTTGCCCTTTCGGACTTAGTCTCTGCACATTATTTTCGAGTTTTTGGTTAATGATTTCACACTTTTAACATATTTTTGCGCTTTTTGGTTAATGATTACTCTGCTTACTGGTTAACCATTTGCCCTTTCGGACTTAGTCTCTGCACATTATTTTCGACTTTTTGGTTAATGATTTCACACTTTTAACATATTTTTGCGCTTTTTGGTTAATGATTTCATACTTTTTACTTACTTTTGCGCCTTTTGGTTAATGATTACTCTGCTTACTGGTTAACCATTTGCCCTTTCGGACTTAGTCTCTGGAGATTATTTTCGAGTTTTTGGTTAATGATTTCACACTTTTTACTTACTTTTGCGATTTTTGGTTAATGATTACTCTGCTTACTGGTTAACCATTTGCCCTTTCGGACTTAGTCTCTGCACATTATTTTCGAGTTTTTGGTTAATGATTTCACACTTTTAACATATTTTTGCGCTTTTTGGTTAATGATTACTCTGCTTACTGGTTAACCATTTGCCCTTTCGGACTTAGTCTCTGCACATTATTTTCGACTTTTTGGTTAATGATTTCACACTTTTAACATATTTTTGCGCTTTTTGGTTAATGATTTCATACTTTTTACTTACTTTTGCGCCTTTTGGTTAATGATTACTCTGCTTACTGGTTAACCATTTGCCCTTTCGGACTTAGTCTCTGGAGATTATTTTCGAGTTTTTGGTTAATGATTTCACACTTTTTACTTACTTTTGCGATTTTTGGTTAATGATTACTCTGCTTACTGGTTAACCATTTGCCCTTTTGGACTTAGTCTCTGGACATTATTTTCGGGTTTTTGGTTAATGATTTCACACTTTTTACTTACTTTTGCGATTTTTGGTTAATGATGACTCTGCTTACTGGTTAACCATTTGCCCTTTCGCACTTAGTCTCTGGAGATTATTTTCGACTTTTTGGTTAATGATTTCACACTTTTAACTTAATTTTGTGCTTTTTGGTTAATGATTTCATACTTTTTACTTACTTTTGCCCTTTTTGGTTAATGATTACTCTGCTTACTGGTTAACCATTTGCCCTTTCGGACTTGGTCTCTGGACATTATTTTCGAGTTTTTGGTTAATGATTTCACACTTTTTACTTACTTTTGCGATTTTTGGTTAATGATTTCACACTTCTTACTTACTTTTGCGATTTTTGGTTAATGATTACTCTGCTTACTGGTTAACCATTTGCCCTTTCGGACTTAGTCTCTGGAGATTATTTTCGAGTTTTTGGTTAATGATTTCACACTTTTTACTTACTTTTGCGATTTTTGGTTAATGATTTCACACTTTTTACTTACTTTTGCGATTTTTGGTTAATGATGACTCTGCTTACTGGTTAATTATTTGTACTTTCGGACTTGGTCTCTGGACATTATTTTCGAGTTTTTGGTTAATGATTTCACACTTTTAACATAATTTTGCGCTTTTTGGTTAATGATTACTCTGCTTACTGGTTAACCATTTGCCCTTTCGGACTTAGTCTCTGCACATTATTTTCGAGTTTTTGGTTAATGATTTCACACTTTTAACTTAATTTTGTGCTTTTTGGTTAATGATTTCATACTTTTTACTTACTTTTGCCCTTTTTGGTTAATGATTACTCTGCTTACTGGTTAACCATTTGCCCTTTCGGACTTAGTCTCTGGAGATTATTTTCGAGTTTTTGGTTAATGATTTCACACTTTAACATATTTTTAAGCTTTTTGGTTAATGATTACTCTGCTTACTGGTTAACCATTTGCCCTTTCGGACTTAGTCTCTGCACATTATTTTCGAGTTTTTGGTTAATGATTTCACACTTTTAACATATTTTTGCGCTTTTTGGTTAATGATTACTCTGCTTACTGGTTAACCATTTGCCCTTTCGGACTTAGTCTCTGCACATTATTTTCGACTTTTTGGTTAATGATTTCACACTTTTAACATATTTTTGCGCTTTTTGGTTAATGATTTCATACTTTTTACTTACTTTTGCGCCTTTTGGTTAATGATTACTCTGCTTACTGGTTAACCATTTGCCCTTTCGGACTTAGTCTCTGGAGATTATTTTCGAGTTTTTGGTTAATGATTTCACACTTTTTACTTACTTTTGCGATTTTTGGTTAATGATTACTCTGCTTACTGGTTAACCATTTGCCCTTTCGGACTTAGTCTCTGCACATTATTTTCGAGTTTTTGGTTAATGATTTCACACTTTTAACATATTTTTGCGCTTTTTGGTTAATGATTACTCTGCTTACTGGTTAACCATTTGCCCTTTCGGACTTAGTCTCTGCACATTATTTTCGACTTTTTGGTTAATGATTTCACACTTTTAACATATTTTTGCGCTTTTTGGTTAATGATTTCATACTTTTTACTTACTTTTGCGCCTTTTGGTTAATGATTACTCTGCTTACTGGTTAACCATTTGCCCTTTCGGACTTAGTCTCTGGAGATTATTTTCGAGTTTTTGGTTAATGATTTCACACTTTTTACTTACTTTTGCGATTTTTGGTTAATGATTACTCTGCTTACTGGTTAACCATTTGCCCTTTTGGACTTAGTCTCTGGACATTATTTTCGGGTTTTTGGTTAATGATTTCACACTTTTTACTTACTTTTGCGATTTTTGGTTAATGATGACTCTGCTTACTGGTTAACCATTTGCCCTTTCGCACTTAGTCTCTGGAGATTATTTTCGACTTTTTGGTTAATGATTTCACACTTTTAACTTAATTTTGTGCTTTTTGGTTAATGATTTCATACTTTTTACTTACTTTTGCCCTTTTTGGTTAATGATTACTCTGCTTACTGGTTAACCATTTGCCCTTTCGGACTTGGTCTCTGGACATTATTTTCGAGTTTTTGGTTAATGATTTCACACTTTTTACTTACTTTTGCGATTTTTGGTTAATGATTTCACACTTCTTACTTACTTTTGCGATTTTTGGTTAATGATTACTCTGCTTACTGGTTAACCATTTGCCCTTTCGGACTTAGTCTCTGGACATTATTTTCGAGTTTTTGGTTAATGATTTCACACTTTTTACTTACTTTTGCGATTTTTGGTTAATGATTTCACACTTTTTACTTACTTTTGCGATTTTTGGTTAATGATGACTCTGCTTACTGGTTAATTATTTGTACTTTCGGACTTGGTCTCTGGACATTATTTTCGACTTTTTGGTTAATGATTTCACACTTTTAACATAATTTTGCGCTTTTTGGTTAATGATTACTCTGCTTGCTTGTTACTGATTTCCCCTTTCGGACTTGATCTCTGGCCGTTCTTTTCGACCTTTTTGGATCAGGTTTCCACACTCTGAAATTATTTTGGGCTCACTGATTAGGCGAGATCAAGGGGGCATGCCTGGGCACTTTGGGCTCAGTTTGGGAAGGCGGCGTCCGTGTGCTCCTCCGCCCTTCCCGCACTTGCGGCTAGGTTTGCCAAACTGCGCTGACCCGCAGCCCTGCCTTTTTGCCCACGGCACACGGAACGACTCAAGTCTGGCTCCGTTCCAGGCCGTTGCCTCCGGCTGCCCGCCGTCCGGCCGGCCTGGGACGTACCCCGGCTGACGGCGCCGGAGGCCCTCTAGCAGCCACCGGTGCCGCGGGCCAATGGGTCCGGGCGTTCCGGAGCTATCGGTGGGGAAGTGCTCTCCCCTTTTCCTGACGCCGTTCGCCCGAGCAGAGGTGCAGCCTGACGGGACTGCTGTCGCCTTCCGCGGCGCACCGGCCCCTTTCACCTGCCGTCGACCGCGCGGAGCTCGGACCTCCCTCCCCGAAGTTATGGCCCCGGCGCCGGAGGGTGCCCGGGGCCGGGCATTCAGCGGGGTGAGTCTTAACCTTCCCGGTCAGCCTGCGGGGTCGGTGCGCCGGCACTCGACGCCGGAGGGTCCCCTCTTTCCGTAGAGCCCCGCCCGGTGCCGATCGGCCGGCGGATTGCGGAGCGAACCGCGCCTGACCGACGGGCCTCGGAAACCCGTTGCAGTCGACGGGGGGGAACCGGACAGCGGGACGAGGTGCCGATTCCACCCGCAGATTCGATCCCGAAATCCCGCGGGATTCGGCGGTCCGACCCGACAGATTCAAACGTCGCCCGGGCGGCCCCCAGCGGTCGGGCCGGCCTGGTTCCGCCACCGCCCGATGCCCCTCGCCCCCGGCTACCGCCGGCCGCGCAGACCGAGCGAATGCGGCCGGACGTCCGGCGGCAATCGGCCGGAAAGCGGTATGGCCATTTCCTACTGTCCCTCGGACGGGCAGAGGGGCGGCGCCGGGGCACTCGCGGACCAGGCCGCGCCCCTCCGAGCCCTACCGCCTGCCGTCGACCGCGCGGGGATCGGACCTCCCTCCCCGAAGTTATGGCCCCGGAGCCGGAGGGTAGCCGGGGCCGGGCATTCAGCGGGGTGAGTCTTCACCT
>NW_027141770.1:97500-105000 GCF_036365525.1 Heterodontus francisci | reverse complement strand
GGCCGTCGGGGGCACTTTCCGGGGCAAATCCGGACCCTTACGCAAGGGAGAGTGCGCCCCCCGCCTCGGCCGGGGGTCAGGCTGCCGCCTATTAAGCCCGACAGAAAACCCGAAAAATGGACGAAAATGGGAAAAAATCCCCATCCGAAAAAGGCTTAAAAGTCGGTTGGGCGGCAGCTAGGGTCGGTCTCTGCAGACCTGGAGGCTCGGGTGGACTCTTGGAATAAACGTCCAAGTCCCGACTTGCCACCTCCTACTACTGTGCAGATACCCCGCCAACCCCCAGCCACCCGAATGACAAGCGTCCGATCAGCGGGACGAATTTGACAACTCTGGCCGGACCTCTGGAACTCCATCCCGGGTAACCGGGGCAAATTTTTCCGCTTGATCGCCCTTCCACTGGTTAACCATTTGCCCTTTCGGACTTAGTCTCTGGACATTATTCGACGGATTTTCTGGTTAACCATTTGCCCTTTCGGACTTAGTCTCTGGGCATTATTTTCGACTTTTTGGTTAATGATTTCACACTTTTTACTTACTTTTGCGCTTTTTGGTTAATGATTACTCTGCTTACTGGTTAATTATTTGCCCTTTCGGACTTAGTCTCTGGACATTATTTTCGAGTTTTTGGTTAATGATTTCACACTTTTAACATATTTTTGCGCTTTTTGGTTAATGATTACTCTGCTTACTGGTTAATTATTTGCCCTTTCGGACTTAGTCTCTGGAGATTATTTTCGAGTTTTTGGTTAATGATTTCACACTTTTTACTTACTTTTGCGATTTTTGGTTAATGATTTCACACTTTTTACTTACTTTTGCGCATTTTGGTTAATGATTACTCTGCTTACTGGTTAACCATTTGCCCTTTCGGACTTAGTCTCTGGACATTATTTTCGAGTTTTTGGTTAATGATTTCACACTTTTTACTTACTTTTGCGATTTTTGGTTAATGATTTCACACTTTTTACTTACTTTTGCGATTTTTGGTTAATGATGACTCTGCTTACTGGTTAATTATTTGTACTTTCGGACTTGGTCTCTGGACATTATTTTCGAGTTTTTGGTTAATGATTTCACACTTTTAACATAATTTTGCGCTTTTTGGTTAATGATTACTCTGCTTACTGGTTAACCATTTGCCCTTTCGGACTTAGTCTCTGCACATTATTTTCGAGTTTTTGGTTAATGATTTCACACTTTTAACTTAATTTTGTGCTTTTTGGTTAATGATTTCATACTTTTTACTTACTTTTGCCCTTTTTGGTTAATGATTACTCTGCTTACTGGTTAACCATTTGCCCTTTCGGACTTAGTCTCTGGAGATTATTTTCGAGTTTTTGGTTAATGATTTCACACTTTAACATATTTTTAAGCTTTTTGGTTAATGATTACTCTGCTTACTGGTTAACCATTTGCCCTTTCGGACTTAGTCTCTGCACATTATTTTCGAGTTTTTGGTTAATGATTTCACACTTTTAACATATTTTTGCGCTTTTTGGTTAATGATTACTCTGCTTACTGGTTAACCATTTGCCCTTTCGGACTTAGTCTCTGCACATTATTTTCGACTTTTTGGTTAATGATTTCACACTTTTAACATATTTTTGCGCTTTTTGGTTAATGATTTCATACTTTTTACTTACTTTTGCGCCTTTTGGTTAATGATTACTCTGCTTACTGGTTAACCATTTGCCCTTTCGGACTTAGTCTCTGGAGATTATTTTCGAGTTTTTGGTTAATGATTTCACACTTTTTACTTACTTTTGCGATTTTTGGTTAATGATTACTCTGCTTACTGGTTAACCATTTGCCCTTTCGGACTTAGTCTCTGCACATTATTTTCGAGTTTTTGGTTAATGATTTCACACTTTTAACATATTTTTGCGCTTTTTGGTTAATGATTACTCTGCTTACTGGTTAACCATTTGCCCTTTCGGACTTAGTCTCTGCACATTATTTTCGACTTTTTGGTTAATGATTTCACACTTTTAACATATTTTTGCGCTTTTTGGTTAATGATTTCATACTTTTTACTTACTTTTGCGCCTTTTGGTTAATGATTACTCTGCTTACTGGTTAACCATTTGCCCTTTCGGACTTAGTCTCTGGAGATTATTTTCGAGTTTTTGGTTAATGATTTCACACTTTTTACTTACTTTTGCGATTTTTGGTTAATGATTACTCTGCTTACTGGTTAACCATTTGCCCTTTTGGACTTAGTCTCTGGACATTATTTTCGGGTTTTTGGTTAATGATTTCACACTTTTTACTTACTTTTGCGATTTTTGGTTAATGATGACTCTGCTTACTGGTTAACCATTTGCCCTTTCGCACTTAGTCTCTGGAGATTATTTTCGACTTTTTGGTTAATGATTTCACACTTTTAACTTAATTTTGTGCTTTTTGGTTAATGATTTCATACTTTTTACTTACTTTTGCCCTTTTTGGTTAATGATTACTCTGCTTACTGGTTAACCATTTGCCCTTTCGGACTTGGTCTCTGGACATTATTTTCGAGTTTTTGGTTAATGATTTCACACTTTTTACTTACTTTTGCGATTTTTGGTTAATGATTTCACACTTCTTACTTACTTTTGCGATTTTTGGTTAATGATTACTCTGCTTACTGGTTAACCATTTGCCCTTTCGGACTTAGTCTCTGGAGATTATTTTCGAGTTTTTGGTTAATGATTTCACACTTTTTACTTACTTTTGCGATTTTTGGTTAATGATTTCACACTTTTTACTTACTTTTGCGATTTTTGGTTAATGATGACTCTGCTTACTGGTTAATTATTTGTACTTTCGGACTTGGTCTCTGGACATTATTTTCGAGTTTTTGGTTAATGATTTCACACTTTTAACATAATTTTGCGCTTTTTGGTTAATGATTACTCTGCTTACTGGTTAACCATTTGCCCTTTCGGACTTAGTCTCTGCACATTATTTTCGAGTTTTTGGTTAATGATTTCACACTTTTAACTTAATTTTGCGCTTTTTGGTTAATGATTTCATACTTTTTACTTACTTTTGCCCTTTTTGGTTAATGATTACTCTGCTTACTGGTTAACCATTTGCCCTTTCGGACTTAGTCTCTGGAGATTATTTTCGAGTTTTTGGTTAATGATTTCACACTTTAACATATTTTTAAGCTTTTTGGTTAATGATTACTCTGCTTACTGGTTAACCATTTGCCCTTTCGGACTTAGTCTCTGCACATTATTTTCGAGTTTTTGGTTAATGATTTCACACTTTTAACATATTTTTGCGCTTTTTGGTTAATGATTACTCTGCTTACTGGTTAACCATTTGCCCTTTCGGACTTAGTCTCTGCACATTATTTTCGACTTTTTGGTTAATGATTTCACACTTTTAACATATTTTTGCGCTTTTTGGTTAATGATTTCATACTTTTTACTTACTTTTGCGCCTTTTGGTTAATGATTACTCTGCTTACTGGTTAACCATTTGCCCTTTCGGACTTAGTCTCTGGAGATTATTTTCGAGTTTTTGGTTAATGATTTCACACTTTTTACTTACTTTTGCGATTTTTGGTTAATGATTACTCTGCTTACTGGTTAACCATTTGCCCTTTCGGACTTAGTCTCTGCACATTATTTTCGAGTTTTTGGTTAATGATTTCACACTTTTAACATATTTTTGCGCTTTTTGGTTAATGATTACTCTGCTTACTGGTTAACCATTTGCCCTTTCGGACTTAGTCTCTGCACATTATTTTCGACTTTTTGGTTAATGATTTCACACTTTTAACATATTTTTGCGCTTTTTGGTTAATGATTTCATACTTTTTACTTACTTTTGCGCCTTTTGGTTAATGATTACTCTGCTTACTGGTTAACCATTTGCCCTTTCGGACTTAGTCTCTGGAGATTATTTTCGAGTTTTTGGTTAATGATTTCACACTTTTTACTTACTTTTGCGATTTTTGGTTAATGATTACTCTGCTTACTGGTTAACCATTTGCCCTTTTGGACTTAGTCTCTGGACATTATTTTCGGGTTTTTGGTTAATGATTTCACACTTTTTACTTACTTTTGCGATTTTTGGTTAATGATGACTCTGCTTACTGGTTAACCATTTGCCCTTTCGCACTTAGTCTCTGGAGATTATTTTCGACTTTTTGGTTAATGATTTCACACTTTTAACTTAATTTTGTGCTTTTTGGTTAATGATTTCATACTTTTTACTTACTTTTGCCCTTTTTGGTTAATGATTACTCTGCTTACTGGTTAACCATTTGCCCTTTCGGACTTGGTCTCTGGACATTATTTTCGAGTTTTTGGTTAATGATTTCACACTTTTTACTTACTTTTGCGATTTTTGGTTAATGATTTCACACTTCTTACTTACTTTTGCGATTTTTGGTTAATGATTACTCTGCTTACTGGTTAACCATTTGCCCTTTCGGACTTAGTCTCTGGACATTATTTTCGAGTTTTTGGTTAATGATTTCACACTTTTTACTTACTTTTGCGATTTTTGGTTAATGATTTCACACTTTTTACTTACTTTTGCGATTTTTGGTTAATGATGACTCTGCTTACTGGTTAATTATTTGTACTTTCGGACTTGGTCTCTGGACATTATTTTCGAGTTTTTGGTTAATGATTTCACACTTTTAACATAATTTTGCGCTTTTTGGTTAATGATTACTCTGCTTACTGGTTAACCATTTGCCCTTTCGGACTTAGTCTCTGCACATTATTTTCGAGTTTTTGGTTAATGATTTCACACTTTTAACTTAATTTTGTGCTTTTTGGTTAATGATTTCATACTTTTTACTTACTTTTGCCCTTTTTGGTTAATGATTACTCTGCTTACTGGTTAACCATTTGCCCTTTCGGACTTAGTCTCTGGAGATTATTTTCGAGTTTTTGGTTAATGATTTCACACTTTAACATATTTTTAAGCTTTTTGGTTAATGATTACTCTGCTTACTGGTTAACCATTTGCCCTTTCGGACTTAGTCTCTGCACATTATTTTCGAGTTTTTGGTTAATGATTTCACACTTTTAACATATTTTTGCGCTTTTTGGTTAATGATTACTCTGCTTACTGGTTAACCATTTGCCCTTTCGGACTTAGTCTCTGCACATTATTTTCGACTTTTTGGTTAATGATTTCACACTTTTAACATATTTTTGCGCTTTTTGGTTAATGATTTCATACTTTTTACTTACTTTTGCGCCTTTTGGTTAATGATTACTCTGCTTACTGGTTAACCATTTGCCCTTTCGGACTTAGTCTCTGGAGATTATTTTCGAGTTTTTGGTTAATGATTTCACACTTTTTACTTACTTTTGCGATTTTTGGTTAATGATTACTCTGCTTACTGGTTAACCATTTGCCCTTTCGGACTTAGTCTCTGCACATTATTTTCGAGTTTTTGGTTAATGATTTCACACTTTTAACATATTTTTGCGCTTTTTGGTTAATGATTACTCTGCTTACTGGTTAACCATTTGCCCTTTCGGACTTAGTCTCTGCACATTATTTTCGACTTTTTGGTTAATGATTTCACACTTTTAACATATTTTTGCGCTTTTTGGTTAATGATTTCATACTTTTTACTTACTTTTGCGCCTTTTGGTTAATGATTACTCTGCTTACTGGTTAACCATTTGCCCTTTCGGACTTAGTCTCTGGAGATTATTTTCGAGTTTTTGGTTAATGATTTCACACTTTTTACTTACTTTTGCGATTTTTGGTTAATGATTACTCTGCTTACTGGTTAACCATTTGCCCTTTTGGACTTAGTCTCTGGACATTATTTTCGGGTTTTTGGTTAATGATTTCACACTTTTTACTTACTTTTGCGATTTTTGGTTAATGATGACTCTGCTTACTGGTTAACCATTTGCCCTTTCGCACTTAGTCTCTGGAGATTATTTTCGACTTTTTGGTTAATGATTTCACACTTTTAACTTAATTTTGTGCTTTTTGGTTAATGATTTCATACTTTTTACTTACTTTTGCCCTTTTTGGTTAATGATTACTCTGCTTACTGGTTAACCATTTGCCCTTTCGGACTTGGTCTCTGGACATTATTTTCGAGTTTTTGGTTAATGATTTCACACTTTTTACTTACTTTTGCGATTTTTGGTTAATGATTTCACACTTCTTACTTACTTTTGCGATTTTTGGTTAATGATTACTCTGCTTACTGGTTAACCATTTGCCCTTTCGGACTTAGTCTCTGGACATTATTTTCGAGTTTTTGGTTAATGATTTCACACTTTTTACTTACTTTTGCGATTTTTGGTTAATGATTTCACACTTTTTACTTACTTTTGCGATTTTTGGTTAATGATGACTCTGCTTACTGGTTAATTATTTGTACTTTCGGACTTGGTCTCTGGACATTATTTTCGACTTTTTGGTTAATGATTTCACACTTTTAACATAATTTTGCGCTTTTTGGTTAATGATTACTCTGCTTGCTTGTTACTGATTTCCCCTTTCGGACTTGATCTCTGGCCGTTCTTTTCGACCTTTTTGGATCAGGTTTCCACACTCTGAAATTATTTTGGGCTCACTGATTAGGCGAGATCAAGGGGGCATGCCTGGGCACTTTGGGCTCAGTTTGGGAAGGCGGCGTCCGTGTGCTCCTCCGCCCTTCCCGCACTTGCGGCTAGGTTTGCCAAACTGCGCTGACCCGCAGCCCTGCCTTTTTGCCCACGGCACACGGAACGACTCAAGTCTGGCTCCGTTCCAGGCCGTTGCCTCCGGCTGCCCGCCGTCCGGCCGGCCTGGGACGTACCCCGGCTGACGGCGCCGGAGGCCCTCTAGCAGCCACCGGTGCCGCGGGCCAATGGGTCCGGGCGTTCCGGAGCTATCGGTGGGGAAGTGCTCTCCCCTTTTCCTGACGCCGTTCGCCCGAGCAGAGGTGCAGCCTGACGGGACTGCTGTCGCCTTCCGCGGCGCACCGGCCCCTTTCACCTGCCGTCGACCGCGCGGAGCTCGGACCTCCCTCCCCGAAGTTATGGCCCCGGCGCCGGAGGGTGCCCGGGGCCGGGCATTCAGCGGGGTGAGTCTTAACCTTCCCGGTCAGCCTGCGGGGTCGGTGCGCCGGCACTCGACGCCGGAGGGTCCCCTCTTTCCGTAGAGCCCCGCCCGGTGCCGATCGGCCGGCGGATTGCGGAGCGAACCGCGCCTGACCGACGGGCCTCGGAAACCCGTTGCAGTCGACGGGGGGGAACCGGACAGCGGGACGAGGTGCCGATTCCACCCGCAGATTCGATCCCGAAATCCCGCGGGATTCGGCGGTCCGACCCGACAGATTCAAACGTCGCCCGGGCGGCCCCCAGCGGTCGGGCCGGCCTGGTTCCGCCACCGCCCGATGCCCCTCGCCCCCGGCTACCGCCGGCCGCGCAGACCGAGCGAATGCGGCCGGACGTCCGGCGGCAATCGGCCGGAAAGCGGTATGGCCATTTCCTACTGTCCCTCGGACGGGCAGAGGGGCGGCGCCGGGGCACT
>NW_027141770.1:75000-85000 GCF_036365525.1 Heterodontus francisci | reverse complement strand
GCCAGCAAAAGTTCTGAAAATCGAGTTCCCGAAAATCTCCGGGTACCCCGCCAACCCCCAGCCACCCGAATCGCAAGTGTCAATTCGGCGGGTTGCCTGCCGGTAGTCCTTCCGAAAATGAGGCGCCAAATCGCCGCAACGGCCATTTTTCATTTCGGCATCGGGACTTCCGACGGCAACTGATTAACTAGCCCGGGGACTAGAGCGGCAGCAAATGCAACGTGCCCTCTTGGCGGGAGCAACTTGACCGCCCCCGTGGGGAAAGGTCAACTCGGGGCCCGGGAAAGTCGCCGAGTCCGACCCCATACACTTCCATGAGTTGGGGGTTTTGGCCTTCCCGGCCCAAGGCTCGCCTTATTTCGGCCTGCACTTTCGGAAAAGGGTGCATTCCTTTTGGTTAATGATTTCACCAGCCCGGGTCTTAGCCTCTGCCCCGACGGCTAAGTCTTTTGGTTAATGATTTCCTGCGGCTGGGACTACCCTTTCCCCCGCCCTGCAGGCACCCGGGTCGGGAGGCCGTCGGGGGCACTTTCCGGGGCAAATCCGGACCCTTACGCAAGGGAGAGTGCGCCCCCCGCCTCGGCCGGGGGTCAGGCTGCCGCCTATTAAGCCCGACAGAAAACCCGAAAAATGGACGAAAATGGGAAAAAATCCCCATCCGAAAAAGGCTTAAAAGTCGGTTGGGCGGCAGCTAGGGTCGGTCTCTGCAGACCTGGAGGCTCGGGTGGACTCTTGGAATAAACGTCCAAGTCCCGACTTGCCACCTCCTACTACTGTGCAGATACCCCGCCAACCCCCAGCCACCCGAATGACAAGCGTCCGATCAGCGGGACGAATTTGACAACTCTGGCCGGACCTCTGGAACTCCATCCCGGGTAACCGGGGCAAATTTTTCCGCTTGATCGCCCTTCCACTGGTTAACCATTTGCCCTTTCGGACTTAGTCTCTGGACATTATTCGACGGATTTTCTGGTTAACCATTTGCCCTTTCGGACTTAGTCTCTGGGCATTATTTTCGACTTTTTGGTTAATGATTTCACACTTTTTACTTACTTTTGCGCTTTTTGGTTAATGATTACTCTGCTTACTGGTTAATTATTTGCCCTTTCGGACTTAGTCTCTGGACATTATTTTCGAGTTTTTGGTTAATGATTTCACACTTTTAACATATTTTTGCGCTTTTTGGTTAATGATTACTCTGCTTACTGGTTAATTATTTGCCCTTTCGGACTTAGTCTCTGGAGATTATTTTCGAGTTTTTGGTTAATGATTTCACACTTTTTACTTACTTTTGCGATTTTTGGTTAATGATTTCACACTTTTTACTTACTTTTGCGCATTTTGGTTAATGATTACTCTGCTTACTGGTTAACCATTTGCCCTTTCGGACTTAGTCTCTGGACATTATTTTCGAGTTTTTGGTTAATGATTTCACACTTTTAACATATTTTTGCGCTTTTTGGTTAATGATTACTCTGCTTACTGGTTAACCATTTGCCCTTTCGGACTTAGTCTCTGCACATTATTTTCGAGTTTTTGGTTAATGATTTCATACTTTTTACTTACTTTTGCGCTTTTTGGTTAATGATTACTCTGCTTACTGGTTAACCATTTGCCCTTTTGGACTTAGTCTCTGGACATTATTTTCGAGTTTTTGGTTAATGATTTCACACTTTTTACTTACTTTTGCGATTTTTGGTTAATGATTACTCTGCTTACTGGTTAACCATTTGCCCTTTCGGACTTAGTCTCTGGAGATTATTTTCGAGTTTTTGGTTAATGATTTCACACTTTTTACTTACTTTTGCGATTTTTGGTTAATGATTTCACACTTTTTACTTACTTTTGCGCATTTTGGTTAATGATTACTCTGCTTACTGGTTAACCATTTGCCCTTTTGGACTTAGTCTCTGCACATTATTTTCGAGTTTTTGGTTAATGATTTCACACTTTTAACATATTTTTGCGCTTTTTGGTTAATGATTTCACACTTTTTACTTACTTTTGCGATTTTTGGTTAATGATTACTCTGCTTACTGGTTAACCATTTGCCCTTTCGGACTTAGTCTCTGGACATTGTTTTCGACATTTTGGTTAATGATTTCACACTTTTAACTTAATTTTGTGCTTTTTGGTTAATGATTTCATACTTTTTACTTACTTTTGCCCTTTTTGGTTAATGATTACTCTGCTTACTGGTTAACCATTTGCCCTTTCGGACTTAGTCTCTGGACATTGTTTTCGACATTTTGGTTAATGATTTCACACTTTTAACTTAATTTTGTGCTTTTTGGTTAATGATTTCATACTTTTTACTTACTTTTGCGATTTTTGGTTAATGATTACTCTGCTTACTGGTTAACCATTTGCCCTTTCGGACTTAGTCTCTGGACATTATTTTCGGGTTTTTGGTTAATGATTTCACACTTTTTACTTACTTTTGCGATTTTTGGTTAGTGATTACTCTGCTTACTGGTTAACCATTTGCCCTTTCGGACTTAGTCTCTGGACATTGTTTTCGACATTTTGGTTAATGATTTCACACTTTTAACTTAATTTTGTGCTTTTTGGTTAATGATTTCATACTTTTTACTTACTTTTGCCCTTTTTGGTTAATGATTACTCTGCTTACTGGTTAACCATTTGCCCTTTCGCACTTAGTCTCTGGAGATTATTTTCGACTTTTTGGTTAATGATTTCACACTTTTAACTTAATTTTGTGCTTTTTGGTTAATGATTTCATACTTTTTACTTACTTTTGCCCTTTTTGGTTAATGATTACTCTGCTTACTGGTTAACCATTTGCCCTTTCGGACTTGGTCTCTGGACATTATTTTCGAGTTTTTGGTTAATGATTTCACACTTTTTACTTACTTTTGCGATTTTTGGTTAATGATTTCACACTTTTTACTTACTTTTGCGATTTTTGGTTAATGATTACTCTGCTTACTGGTTAACCATTTGCCCTTTCGGACTTAGTCTCTGGAGATTATTTTCGAGTTTTTGGTTAATGATTTCACACTTTTTACTTACTTTTGCGATTTTTGGTTAATGATTACTCTGCTTACTGGTTAACCATTTGCCCTTTCGGACTTAGTCTCTGGACATTGTTTTCGACATTTTGGTTAATGATTTCACACTTTTAACTTAATTTTGTGCTTTTTGGTTAATGATTTCATACTTTTTACTTACTTTTGCGATTTTTGGTTAATGATTACTCTGCTTACTGGTTAACCATTTGCCCTTTCGGACTTAGTCTCTGGACATTATTTTCGGGTTTTTGGTTAATGATTTCACACTTTTTACTTACTTTTGCGATTTTTGGTTAATGATTACTCTGCTTACTGGTTAACCATTTGCCCTTTCGGACTTAGTCTCTGGACATTGTTTTCGACATTTTGGTTAATGATTTCACACTTTTAACTTAATTTTGTGCTTTTTGGTTAATGATTTCATACTTTTTACTTACTTTTGCCCTTTTTGGTTAATGATTACTCTGCTTACTGGTTAACCATTTGCCCTTTCGGACTTAGTCTCTGGACATTGTTTTCGACATTTTGGTTAATGATTTCACACTTTTAACTTAATTTTGTGCTTTTTGGTTAATGATTTCATACTTTTTACTTACTTTTGCGATTTTTGGTTAATGATTACTCTGCTTACTGGTTAACCATTTGCCCTTTCGCACTTAGTCTCTGGAGATTATTTTCGACTTTTTGGTTAATGATTTCACACTTTTAACTTAATTTTGTGCTTTTTGGTTAATGATTTCATACTTTTTACTTACTTTTGCCCTTTTTGGTTAATGATTACTCTGCTTACTGGTTAACCATTTGCCCTTTCGGACTTGGTCTCTGGACATTATTTTCGAGTTTTTGGTTAATGATTTCACACTTTTTACTTACTTTTGCGATTTTTGGTTAATGATTTCACACTTTTTACTTACTTTTGCGATTTTTGGTTAATGATTACTCTGCTTACTGGTTAACCATTTGCCCTTTCGGACTTAGTCTCTGGAGATTATTTTCGAGTTTTTGGTTAATGATTTCACACTTTTTACTTACTTTTGCGATTTTTGGTTAATGATTTCACACTTTTTACTTACTTTTGCGATTTTTGGTTAATGATGACTCTGCTTACTGGTTAATTATTTGTACTTTCGGACTTGGTCTCTGGACATTATTTTCGAGTTTTTGGTTAATGATTTCACACTTTTAACATAATTTTGCGCTTTTTGGTTAATGATTACTCTGCTTACTGGTTAACCATTTGCCCTTTCGGACTTAGTCTCTGCACATTATTTTCGAGTTTTTGGTTAATGATTTCACACTTTTAACTTAATTTTGTGCTTTTTGGTTAATGATTTCATACTTTTTACTTACTTTTGCCCTTTTTGGTTAATGATTACTCTGCTTACTGGTTAACCATTTGCCCTTTCGGACTTAGTCTCTGGAGATTATTTTCGAGTTTTTGGTTAATGATTTCACACTTTAACATATTTTTAAGCTTTTTGGTTAATGATTACTCTGCTTACTGGTTAACCATTTGCCCTTTCGGACTTAGTCTCTGCACATTATTTTCGAGTTTTTGGTTAATGATTTCACACTTTTAACATATTTTTGCGCTTTTTGGTTAATGATTACTCTGCTTACTGGTTAACCATTTGCCCTTTCGGACTTAGTCTCTGCACATTATTTTCGACTTTTTGGTTAATGATTTCACACTTTTAACATATTTTTGCGCTTTTTGGTTAATGATTTCATACTTTTTACTTACTTTTGCGCCTTTTGGTTAATGATTACTCTGCTTACTGGTTAACCATTTGCCCTTTCGGACTTAGTCTCTGGAGATTATTTTCGAGTTTTTGGTTAATGATTTCACACTTTTTACTTACTTTTGCGATTTTTGGTTAATGATTACTCTGCTTACTGGTTAACCATTTGCCCTTTCGGACTTAGTCTCTGCACATTATTTTCGAGTTTTTGGTTAATGATTTCACACTTTTAACATATTTTTGCGCTTTTTGGTTAATGATTACTCTGCTTACTGGTTAACCATTTGCCCTTTCGGACTTAGTCTCTGCACATTATTTTCGACTTTTTGGTTAATGATTTCACACTTTTAACATATTTTTGCGCTTTTTGGTTAATGATTTCATACTTTTTACTTACTTTTGCGCCTTTTGGTTAATGATTACTCTGCTTACTGGTTAACCATTTGCCCTTTCGGACTTAGTCTCTGGAGATTATTTTCGAGTTTTTGGTTAATGATTTCACACTTTTTACTTACTTTTGCGATTTTTGGTTAATGATTACTCTGCTTACTGGTTAACCATTTGCCCTTTTGGACTTAGTCTCTGGACATTATTTTCGGGTTTTTGGTTAATGATTTCACACTTTTTACTTACTTTTGCGATTTTTGGTTAATGATGACTCTGCTTACTGGTTAACCATTTGCCCTTTCGCACTTAGTCTCTGGAGATTATTTTCGACTTTTTGGTTAATGATTTCACACTTTTAACTTAATTTTGTGCTTTTTGGTTAATGATTTCATACTTTTTACTTACTTTTGCCCTTTTTGGTTAATGATTACTCTGCTTACTGGTTAACCATTTGCCCTTTCGGACTTGGTCTCTGGACATTATTTTCGAGTTTTTGGTTAATGATTTCACACTTTTTACTTACTTTTGCGATTTTTGGTTAATGATTTCACACTTCTTACTTACTTTTGCGATTTTTGGTTAATGATTACTCTGCTTACTGGTTAACCATTTGCCCTTTCGGACTTAGTCTCTGGACATTATTTTCGAGTTTTTGGTTAATGATTTCACACTTTTTACTTACTTTTGCGATTTTTGGTTAATGATTTCACACTTTTTACTTACTTTTGCGATTTTTGGTTAATGATTACTCTGCTTACTGGTTAACCATTTGCCCTTTCGGACTTAGTCTCTGGAGATTATTTTCGAGTTTTTGGTTAATGATTTCACACTTTTTACTTACTTTTGCGATTTTTGGTTAATGATTTCACACTTTTTACTTACTTTTGCGATTTTTGGTTAATGATGACTCTGCTTACTGGTTAATTATTTGTACTTTCGGACTTGGTCTCTGGACATTATTTTCGAGTTTTTGGTTAATGATTTCACACTTTTAACATAATTTTGTGCTTTTTGGTTAATGATTTCATACTTTTTACTTACTTTTGCCCTTTTTGGTTAATGATTACTCTGCTTACTGGTTAACCATTTGCCCTTTCGGACTTAGTCTCTGGACATTGTTTTCGACATTTTGGTTAATGATTTCACACTTTTAACTTAATTTTGTGCTTTTTGGTTAATGATTTCATACTTTTTACTTACTTTTGCGATTTTTGGTTAATGATTACTCTGCTTACTGGTTAACCATTTGCCCTTTCGGACTTAGTCTCTGGACATTGTTTTCGACATTTTGGTTAATGATTTCACACTTTTAACTTAATTTTGTGCTTTTTGGTTAATGATTTCATACTTTTTACTTACTTTTGCCCTTTTTGGTTAATGATTACTCTGCTTACTGGTTAACCATTTGCCCTTTCGGACTTAGTCTCTGGACATTGTTTTCGACATTTTGGTTAATGATTTCACACTTTTAACTTAATTTTGTGCTTTTTGGTTAATGATTTCATACTTTTTACTTACTTTTGCGATTTTTGGTTAATGATTACTCTGCTTACTGGTTAACCATTTGCCCTTTCGCACTTAGTCTCTGGAGATTATTTTCGACTTTTTGGTTAATGATTTCACACTTTTAACTTAATTTTGTGCTTTTTGGTTAATGATTTCATACTTTTTACTTACTTTTGCCCTTTTTGGTTAATGATTACTCTGCTTACTGGTTAACCATTTGCCCTTTCGGACTTGGTCTCTGGACATTATTTTCGAGTTTTTGGTTAATGATTTCACACTTTTTACTTACTTTTGCGATTTTTGGTTAATGATTTCACACTTTTTACTTACTTTTGCGATTTTTGGTTAATGATTACTCTGCTTACTGGTTAACCATTTGCCCTTTCGGACTTAGTCTCTGGACATTGTTTTCGACATTTTGGTTAATGATTTCACACTTTTAACTTAATTTTGTGCTTTTTGGTTAATGATTTCATACTTTTTACTTACTTTTGCGATTTTTGGTTAATGATTACTCTGCTTACTGGTTAACCATTTGCCCTTTCGCACTTAGTCTCTGGAGATTATTTTCGACTTTTTGGTTAATGATTTCACACTTTTAACTTAATTTTGTGCTTTTTGGTTAATGATTTCATACTTTTTACTTACTTTTGCCCTTTTTGGTTAATGATTACTCTGCTTACTGGTTAACCATTTGCCCTTTCGGACTTGGTCTCTGGACATTATTTTCGAGTTTTTGGTTAATGATTTCACACTTTTTACTTACTTTTGCGATTTTTGGTTAATGATTTCACACTTTTTACTTACTTTTGCGATTTTTGGTTAATGATTACTCTGCTTACTGGTTAACCATTTGCCCTTTCGGACTTAGTCTCTGGAGATTATTTTCGAGTTTTTGGTTAATGATTTCACACTTTTTACTTACTTTTGCGATTTTTGGTTAATGATTACTCTGCTTACTGGTTAACCATTTGCCCTTTCGGACTTAGTCTCTGGACATTGTTTTCGACATTTTGGTTAATGATTTCACACTTTTAACTTAATTTTGTGCTTTTTGGTTAATGATTTCATACTTTTTACTTACTTTTGCCCTTTTTGGTTAATGATTACTCTGCTTACTGGTTAACCATTTGCCCTTTCGGACTTGGTCTCTGGACATTATTTTCGAGTTTTTGGTTAATGATTTCACACTTTTTACTTACTTTTGCGATTTTTGGTTAATGATTTCACACTTTTTACTTACTTTTGCGATTTTTGGTTAATGATTACTCTGCTTACTGGTTAACCATTTGCCCTTTCGGACTTAGTCTCTGGAGATTATTTTCGAGTTTTTGGTTAATGATTTCACACTTTTTACTTACTTTTGCGATTTTTGGTTAATGATTTCACACTTTTTACTTACTTTTGCGATTTTTGGTTAATGATGACTCTGCTTACTGGTTAATTATTTGTACTTTCGGACTTGGTCTCTGGACATTATTTTCGAGTTTTTGGTTAATGATTTCACACTTTTAACATAATTTTGCGCTTTTTGGTTAATGATTACTCTGCTTACTGGTTAACCATTTGCCCTTTCGGACTTAGTCTCTGCACATTATTTTCGAGTTTTTGGTTAATGATTTCACACTTTTAACTTAATTTTGTGCTTTTTGGTTAATGATTTCATACTTTTTACTTACTTTTGCCCTTTTTGGTTAATGATTACTCTGCTTACTGGTTAACCATTTGCCCTTTCGGACTTAGTCTCTGGAGATTATTTTCGAGTTTTTGGTTAATGATTTCACACTTTAACATATTTTTAAGCTTTTTGGTTAATGATTACTCTGCTTACTGGTTAACCATTTGCCCTTTCGGACTTAGTCTCTGCACATTATTTTCGAGTTTTTGGTTAATGATTTCACACTTTTAACATATTTTTGCGCTTTTTGGTTAATGATTACTCTGCTTACTGGTTAACCATTTGCCCTTTCGGACTTAGTCTCTGCACATTATTTTCGACTTTTTGGTTAATGATTTCACACTTTTAACATATTTTTGCGCTTTTTGGTTAATGATTTCATACTTTTTACTTACTTTTGCGCCTTTTGGTTAATGATTACTCTGCTTACTGGTTAACCATTTGCCCTTTCGGACTTAGTCTCTGGAGATTATTTTCGAGTTTTTGGTTAATGATTTCACACTTTTTACTTACTTTTGCGATTTTTGGTTAATGATTACTCTGCTTACTGGTTAACCATTTGCCCTTTCGGACTTAGTCTCTGCACATTATTTTCGAGTTTTTGGTTAATGATTTCACACTTTTAACATATTTTTGCGCTTTTTGGTTAATGATTACTCTGCTTACTGGTTAACCATTTGCCCTTTCGGACTTAGTCTCTGCACATTATTTTCGACTTTTTGGTTAATGATTTCACACTTTTAACATATTTTTGCGCTTTTTGGTTAATGATTTCATACTTTTTACTTACTTTTGCGCCTTTTGGTTAATGATTACTCTGCTTACTGGTTAACCATTTGCCCTTTCGGACTTAGTCTCTGGAGATTATTTTCGAGTTTTTGGTTAATGATTTCACACTTTTTACTTACTTTTGCGATTTTTGGTTAATGATTACTCTGCTTACTGGTTAACCATTTGCCCTTTTGGACTTAGTCTCTGGACATTATTTTCGGGTTTTTGGTTAATGATTTCACACTTTTTACTTACTTTTGCGATTTTTGGTTAATGATGACTCTGCTTACTGGTTAACCATTTGCCCTTTCGCACTTAGTCTCTGGAGATTATTTTCGACTTTTTGGTTAATGATTTCACACTTTTAACTTAATTTTGTGCTTTTTGGTTAATGATTTCATACTTTTTACTTACTTTTGCCCTTTTTGGTTAATGATTACTCTGCTTACTGGTTAACCATTTGCCCTTTCGGACTTGGTCTCTGGACATTATTTTCGAGTTTTTGGTTAATGATTTCACACTTTTTACTTACTTTTGCGATTTTTGGTTAATGATTTCACACTTCTTACTTACTTTTGCGATTTTTGGTTAATGATTACTCTGCTTACTGGTTAACCATTTGCCCTTTCGGACTTAGTCTCTGGACATTATTTTCGAGTTTTTGGTTAATGATTTCACACTTTTTACTTACTTTTGCGATTTTTGGTTAATGATTTCACACTTTTTACTTACTTTTGCGATTTTTGGTTAATGATGACTCTGCTTACTGGTTAATTATTTGTACTTTCGGACTTGGTCTCTGGACATTATTTTCGACTTTTTGGTTAATGATTTCACACTTTTAACATAATTTTGCGCTTTTTGGTTAATGATTACTCTGCTTG
>NW_027141770.1:55000-62500 GCF_036365525.1 Heterodontus francisci | reverse complement strand
GCAACCGCGACCAGCGTAGCCAAACAGGTCGACCAAAGCTTTCGGCGCTCGCACGGAGAGGTGATGCCAGCCGGCGTGCGTCGCCTAACTTGGACAAAATTCTGGGCACGCACTTTTCGTTTGAGAATAGGACATACATGTAGTGCAACCCAAGGAAACCAGGCGACGCCGCCACAATCTGCGCCTGACAGACAAAGATAACCGTTCACAAGGAGCCTTGTTATTTCGCACCAAGTCTTTTGCGGGCATAGTTTCTTTCTTTGACATGTATATCTGTATGAAGGTCGGCTTTGCTCTGCCATCGCAGCCTCCCTTCTTTGCTTTTCTCACTGTACCAACAGACATGTCATAAGACTTTGGTTTTTTTTTTATTAATTCTTTTCCTGTGGGTGTGGTGTGCCTCCGCACCCCCCAATCTGTTCCAAGGCCTTGTTTTCTCTCGCTCGCCAAAACACTTTGTCTGTTTTCACAGCCAGTCTACCGGCCTAGACCCAACTGTGCGATATTTCAGAGCCGGCAACAGAGCATGGAAAGTCCGCCAGATTTACCCTTAAATGCTCATAAATGACTTCCAGGCACTCTTCGGAAGGTCTTTTATTTCAAAAGAAGGTCCTTCCTTGAGGGAGCACTTCTTCGGCCACTTTGCAAGTGCAACCGCTGCCAGCAAAAGTTCTGAAAATCGAGTTCCCGAAAATCTCCGGGTACCCCGCCAACCCCCAGCCACCCGAATCGCAAGTGTCAATTCGGCGGGTTGCCTGCCGGTAGTCCTTCCGAAAATGAGGCGCCAAATCGCCGCAACGGCCATTTTTCATTTCGGCATCGGGACTTCCGACGGCAACTGATTAACTAGCCCGGGGACTAGAGCGGCAGCAAATGCAACGTGCCCTCTTGGCGGGAGCAACTTGACCGCCCCCGTGGGGAAAGGTCAACTCGGGGCCCGGGAAAGTCGCCGAGTCCGACCCCATACACTTCCATGAGTTGGGGGTTTTGGCCTTCCCGGCCCAAGGCTCGCCTTATTTCGGCCTGCACTTTCGGAAAAGGGTGCATTCCTTTTGGTTAATGATTTCACCAGCCCGGGTCTTAGCCTCTGCCCCGACGGCTAAGTCTTTTGGTTAATGATTTCCTGCGGCTGGGACTACCCTTTCCCCCGCCCTGCAGGCACCCGGGTCGGGAGGCCGTCGGGGGCACTTTCCGGGGCAAATCCGGACCCTTACGCAAGGGAGAGTGCGCCCCCCGCCTCGGCCGGGGGTCAGGCTGCCGCCTATTAAGCCCGACAGAAAACCCGAAAAATGGACGAAAATGGGAAAAAATCCCCATCCGAAAAAGGCTTAAAAGTCGGTTGGGCGGCAGCTAGGGTCGGTCTCTGCAGACCTGGAGGCTCGGGTGGACTCTTGGAATAAACGTCCAAGTCCCGACTTGCCACCTCCTACTACTGTGCAGATACCCCGCCAACCCCCAGCCACCCGAATGACAAGCGTCCGATCAGCGGGACGAATTTGACAACTCTGGCCGGACCTCTGGAACTCCATCCCGGGTAACCGGGGCAAATTTTTCCGCTTGATCGCCCTTCCACTGGTTAACCATTTGCCCTTTCGGACTTAGTCTCTGGACATTATTCGACGGATTTTCTGGTTAACCATTTGCCCTTTCGGACTTAGTCTCTGGGCATTATTTTCGACTTTTTGGTTAATGATTTCACACTTTTTACTTACTTTTGCGCTTTTTGGTTAATGATTACTCTGCTTACTGGTTAATTATTTGCCCTTTCGGACTTAGTCTCTGGACATTATTTTCGAGTTTTTGGTTAATGATTTCACACTTTTAACATATTTTTGCGCTTTTTGGTTAATGATTACTCTGCTTACTGGTTAATTATTTGCCCTTTCGGACTTAGTCTCTGGAGATTATTTTCGAGTTTTTGGTTAATGATTTCACACTTTTTACTTACTTTTGCGATTTTTGGTTAATGATTTCACACTTTTTACTTACTTTTGCGCATTTTGGTTAATGATTACTCTGCTTACTGGTTAACCATTTGCCCTTTCGGACTTAGTCTCTGGACATTATTTTCGAGTTTTTGGTTAATGATTTCACACTTTTAACATATTTTTGCGCTTTTTGGTTAATGATTACTCTGCTTACTGGTTAACCATTTGCCCTTTCGGACTTAGTCTCTGCACATTATTTTCGAGTTTTTGGTTAATGATTTCATACTTTTTACTTACTTTTGCGCTTTTTGGTTAATGATTACTCTGCTTACTGGTTAACCATTTGCCCTTTTGGACTTAGTCTCTGGACATTATTTTCGAGTTTTTGGTTAATGATTTCACACTTTTTACTTACTTTTGCGATTTTTGGTTAATGATTACTCTGCTTACTGGTTAACCATTTGCCCTTTCGGACTTAGTCTCTGGAGATTATTTTCGAGTTTTTGGTTAATGATTTCACACTTTTTACTTACTTTTGCGATTTTTGGTTAATGATTTCACACTTTTTACTTACTTTTGCGCATTTTGGTTAATGATTACTCTGCTTACTGGTTAACCATTTGCCCTTTTGGACTTAGTCTCTGCACATTATTTTCGAGTTTTTGGTTAATGATTTCACACTTTTAACATATTTTTGCGCTTTTTGGTTAATGATTTCACACTTTTTACTTACTTTTGCGATTTTTGGTTAATGATTACTCTGCTTACTGGTTAACCATTTGCCCTTTCGGACTTAGTCTCTGGACATTGTTTTCGACATTTTGGTTAATGATTTCACACTTTTAACTTAATTTTGTGCTTTTTGGTTAATGATTTCATACTTTTTACTTACTTTTGCCCTTTTTGGTTAATGATTACTCTGCTTACTGGTTAACCATTTGCCCTTTCGGACTTAGTCTCTGGACATTGTTTTCGACATTTTGGTTAATGATTTCACACTTTTAACTTAATTTTGTGCTTTTTGGTTAATGATTTCATACTTTTTACTTACTTTTGCGATTTTTGGTTAATGATTACTCTGCTTACTGGTTAACCATTTGCCCTTTCGGACTTAGTCTCTGGACATTATTTTCGGGTTTTTGGTTAATGATTTCACACTTTTTACTTACTTTTGCGATTTTTGGTTAGTGATTACTCTGCTTACTGGTTAACCATTTGCCCTTTCGGACTTAGTCTCTGGACATTGTTTTCGACATTTTGGTTAATGATTTCACACTTTTAACTTAATTTTGTGCTTTTTGGTTAATGATTTCATACTTTTTACTTACTTTTGCCCTTTTTGGTTAATGATTACTCTGCTTACTGGTTAACCATTTGCCCTTTCGCACTTAGTCTCTGGAGATTATTTTCGACTTTTTGGTTAATGATTTCACACTTTTAACTTAATTTTGTGCTTTTTGGTTAATGATTTCATACTTTTTACTTACTTTTGCCCTTTTTGGTTAATGATTACTCTGCTTACTGGTTAACCATTTGCCCTTTCGGACTTGGTCTCTGGACATTATTTTCGAGTTTTTGGTTAATGATTTCACACTTTTTACTTACTTTTGCGATTTTTGGTTAATGATTTCACACTTTTTACTTACTTTTGCGATTTTTGGTTAATGATTACTCTGCTTACTGGTTAACCATTTGCCCTTTCGGACTTAGTCTCTGGAGATTATTTTCGAGTTTTTGGTTAATGATTTCACACTTTTTACTTACTTTTGCGATTTTTGGTTAATGATTACTCTGCTTACTGGTTAACCATTTGCCCTTTCGGACTTAGTCTCTGGACATTGTTTTCGACATTTTGGTTAATGATTTCACACTTTTAACTTAATTTTGTGCTTTTTGGTTAATGATTTCATACTTTTTACTTACTTTTGCGATTTTTGGTTAATGATTACTCTGCTTACTGGTTAACCATTTGCCCTTTCGGACTTAGTCTCTGGACATTATTTTCGGGTTTTTGGTTAATGATTTCACACTTTTTACTTACTTTTGCGATTTTTGGTTAATGATTACTCTGCTTACTGGTTAACCATTTGCCCTTTCGGACTTAGTCTCTGGACATTGTTTTCGACATTTTGGTTAATGATTTCACACTTTTAACTTAATTTTGTGCTTTTTGGTTAATGATTTCATACTTTTTACTTACTTTTGCCCTTTTTGGTTAATGATTACTCTGCTTACTGGTTAACCATTTGCCCTTTCGGACTTAGTCTCTGGACATTGTTTTCGACATTTTGGTTAATGATTTCACACTTTTAACTTAATTTTGTGCTTTTTGGTTAATGATTTCATACTTTTTACTTACTTTTGCGATTTTTGGTTAATGATTACTCTGCTTACTGGTTAACCATTTGCCCTTTCGCACTTAGTCTCTGGAGATTATTTTCGACTTTTTGGTTAATGATTTCACACTTTTAACTTAATTTTGTGCTTTTTGGTTAATGATTTCATACTTTTTACTTACTTTTGCCCTTTTTGGTTAATGATTACTCTGCTTACTGGTTAACCATTTGCCCTTTCGGACTTGGTCTCTGGACATTATTTTCGAGTTTTTGGTTAATGATTTCACACTTTTTACTTACTTTTGCGATTTTTGGTTAATGATTTCACACTTTTTACTTACTTTTGCGATTTTTGGTTAATGATTACTCTGCTTACTGGTTAACCATTTGCCCTTTCGGACTTAGTCTCTGGAGATTATTTTCGAGTTTTTGGTTAATGATTTCACACTTTTTACTTACTTTTGCGATTTTTGGTTAATGATTTCACACTTTTTACTTACTTTTGCGATTTTTGGTTAATGATGACTCTGCTTACTGGTTAATTATTTGTACTTTCGGACTTGGTCTCTGGACATTATTTTCGAGTTTTTGGTTAATGATTTCACACTTTTAACATAATTTTGCGCTTTTTGGTTAATGATTACTCTGCTTACTGGTTAACCATTTGCCCTTTCGGACTTAGTCTCTGCACATTATTTTCGAGTTTTTGGTTAATGATTTCACACTTTTAACTTAATTTTGTGCTTTTTGGTTAATGATTTCATACTTTTTACTTACTTTTGCCCTTTTTGGTTAATGATTACTCTGCTTACTGGTTAACCATTTGCCCTTTCGGACTTAGTCTCTGGAGATTATTTTCGAGTTTTTGGTTAATGATTTCACACTTTAACATATTTTTAAGCTTTTTGGTTAATGATTACTCTGCTTACTGGTTAACCATTTGCCCTTTCGGACTTAGTCTCTGCACATTATTTTCGAGTTTTTGGTTAATGATTTCACACTTTTAACATATTTTTGCGCTTTTTGGTTAATGATTACTCTGCTTACTGGTTAACCATTTGCCCTTTCGGACTTAGTCTCTGCACATTATTTTCGACTTTTTGGTTAATGATTTCACACTTTTAACATATTTTTGCGCTTTTTGGTTAATGATTTCATACTTTTTACTTACTTTTGCGCCTTTTGGTTAATGATTACTCTGCTTACTGGTTAACCATTTGCCCTTTCGGACTTAGTCTCTGGAGATTATTTTCGAGTTTTTGGTTAATGATTTCACACTTTTTACTTACTTTTGCGATTTTTGGTTAATGATTACTCTGCTTACTGGTTAACCATTTGCCCTTTCGGACTTAGTCTCTGCACATTATTTTCGAGTTTTTGGTTAATGATTTCACACTTTTAACATATTTTTGCGCTTTTTGGTTAATGATTACTCTGCTTACTGGTTAACCATTTGCCCTTTCGGACTTAGTCTCTGCACATTATTTTCGACTTTTTGGTTAATGATTTCACACTTTTAACATATTTTTGCGCTTTTTGGTTAATGATTTCATACTTTTTACTTACTTTTGCGCCTTTTGGTTAATGATTACTCTGCTTACTGGTTAACCATTTGCCCTTTCGGACTTAGTCTCTGGAGATTATTTTCGAGTTTTTGGTTAATGATTTCACACTTTTTACTTACTTTTGCGATTTTTGGTTAATGATTACTCTGCTTACTGGTTAACCATTTGCCCTTTTGGACTTAGTCTCTGGACATTATTTTCGGGTTTTTGGTTAATGATTTCACACTTTTTACTTACTTTTGCGATTTTTGGTTAATGATGACTCTGCTTACTGGTTAACCATTTGCCCTTTCGCACTTAGTCTCTGGAGATTATTTTCGACTTTTTGGTTAATGATTTCACACTTTTAACTTAATTTTGTGCTTTTTGGTTAATGATTTCATACTTTTTACTTACTTTTGCCCTTTTTGGTTAATGATTACTCTGCTTACTGGTTAACCATTTGCCCTTTCGGACTTGGTCTCTGGACATTATTTTCGAGTTTTTGGTTAATGATTTCACACTTTTTACTTACTTTTGCGATTTTTGGTTAATGATTTCACACTTCTTACTTACTTTTGCGATTTTTGGTTAATGATTACTCTGCTTACTGGTTAACCATTTGCCCTTTCGGACTTAGTCTCTGGACATTATTTTCGAGTTTTTGGTTAATGATTTCACACTTTTTACTTACTTTTGCGATTTTTGGTTAATGATTTCACACTTTTTACTTACTTTTGCGATTTTTGGTTAATGATGACTCTGCTTACTGGTTAATTATTTGTACTTTCGGACTTGGTCTCTGGACATTATTTTCGACTTTTTGGTTAATGATTTCACACTTTTAACATAATTTTGCGCTTTTTGGTTAATGATTACTCTGCTTGCTTGTTACTGATTTCCCCTTTCGGACTTGATCTCTGGCCGTTCTTTTCGACCTTTTTGGATCAGGTTTCCACACTCTGAAATTATTTTGGGCTCACTGATTAGGCGAGATCAAGGGGGCATGCCTGGGCACTTTGGGCTCAGTTTGGGAAGGCGGCGTCCGTGTGCTCCTCCGCCCTTCCCGCACTTGCGGCTAGGTTTGCCAAACTGCGCTGACCCGCAGCCCTGCCTTTTTGCCCACGGCACACGGAACGACTCAAGTCTGGCTCCGTTCCAGGCCGTTGCCTCCGGCTGCCCGCCGTCCGGCCGGCCTGGGACGTACCCCGGCTGACGGCGCCGGAGGCCCTCTAGCAGCCACCGGTGCCGCGGGCCAATGGGTCCGGGCGTTCCGGAGCTATCGGTGGGGAAGTGCTCTCCCCTTTTCCTGACGCCGTTCGCCCGAGCAGAGGTGCAGCCTGACGGGACTGCTGTCGCCTTCCGCGGCGCACCGGCCCCTTTCACCTGCCGTCGACCGCGCGGAGCTCGGACCTCCCTCCCCGAAGTTATGGCCCCGGCGCCGGAGGGTGCCCGGGGCCGGGCATTCAGCGGGGTGAGTCTTAACCTTCCCGGTCAGCCTGCGGGGTCGGTGCGCCGGCACTCGACGCCGGAGGGTCCCCTCTTTCCGTAGAGCCCCGCCCGGTGCCGATCGGCCGGCGGATTGCGGAGCGAACCGCGCCTGACCGACGGGCCTCGGAAACCCGTTGCAGTCGACGGGGGGGAACCGGACAGCGGGACGAGGTGCCGATTCCACCCGCAGATTCGATCCCG
>NW_027141770.1:32500-42500 GCF_036365525.1 Heterodontus francisci | reverse complement strand
TTTTCATTTCGGCATCGGGACTTCCGACGGCAACTGATTAACTAGCCCGGGGACTAGAGCGGCAGCAAATGCAACGTGCCCTCTTGGCGGGAGCAACTTGACCGCCCCCGTGGGGAAAGGTCAACTCGGGGCCCGGGAAAGTCGCCGAGTCCGACCCCATACACTTCCATGAGTTGGGGGTTTTGGCCTTCCCGGCCCAAGGCTCGCCTTATTTCGGCCTGCACTTTCGGAAAAGGGTGCATTCCTTTTGGTTAATGATTTCACCAGCCCGGGTCTTAGCCTCTGCCCCGACGGCTAAGTCTTTTGGTTAATGATTTCCTGCGGCTGGGACTACCCTTTCCCCCGCCCTGCAGGCACCCGGGTCGGGAGGCCGTCGGGGGCACTTTCCGGGGCAAATCCGGACCCTTACGCAAGGGAGAGTGCGCCCCCCGCCTCGGCCGGGGGTCAGGCTGCCGCCTATTAAGCCCGACAGAAAACCCGAAAAATGGACGAAAATGGGAAAAAATCCCCATCCGAAAAAGGCTTAAAAGTCGGTTGGGCGGCAGCTAGGGTCGGTCTCTGCAGACCTGGAGGCTCGGGTGGACTCTTGGAATAAACGTCCAAGTCCCGACTTGCCACCTCCTACTACTGTGCAGATACCCCGCCAACCCCCAGCCACCCGAATGACAAGCGTCCGATCAGCGGGACGAATTTGACAACTCTGGCCGGACCTCTGGAACTCCATCCCGGGTAACCGGGGCAAATTTTTCCGCTTGATCGCCCTTCCACTGGTTAACCATTTGCCCTTTCGGACTTAGTCTCTGGACATTATTCGACGGATTTTCTGGTTAACCATTTGCCCTTTCGGACTTAGTCTCTGGGCATTATTTTCGACTTTTTGGTTAATGATTTCACACTTTTTACTTACTTTTGCGCTTTTTGGTTAATGATTACTCTGCTTACTGGTTAATTATTTGCCCTTTCGGACTTAGTCTCTGGACATTATTTTCGAGTTTTTGGTTAATGATTTCACACTTTTAACATATTTTTGCGCTTTTTGGTTAATGATTACTCTGCTTACTGGTTAATTATTTGCCCTTTCGGACTTAGTCTCTGGAGATTATTTTCGAGTTTTTGGTTAATGATTTCACACTTTTTACTTACTTTTGCGATTTTTGGTTAATGATTTCACACTTTTTACTTACTTTTGCGCATTTTGGTTAATGATTACTCTGCTTACTGGTTAACCATTTGCCCTTTCGGACTTAGTCTCTGGACATTATTTTCGAGTTTTTGGTTAATGATTTCACACTTTTAACATATTTTTGCGCTTTTTGGTTAATGATTACTCTGCTTACTGGTTAACCATTTGCCCTTTCGGACTTAGTCTCTGCACATTATTTTCGAGTTTTTGGTTAATGATTTCATACTTTTTACTTACTTTTGCGCTTTTTGGTTAATGATTACTCTGCTTACTGGTTAACCATTTGCCCTTTTGGACTTAGTCTCTGGACATTATTTTCGAGTTTTTGGTTAATGATTTCACACTTTTTACTTACTTTTGCGATTTTTGGTTAATGATTACTCTGCTTACTGGTTAACCATTTGCCCTTTCGGACTTAGTCTCTGGAGATTATTTTCGAGTTTTTGGTTAATGATTTCACACTTTTTACTTACTTTTGCGATTTTTGGTTAATGATTTCACACTTTTTACTTACTTTTGCGCATTTTGGTTAATGATTACTCTGCTTACTGGTTAACCATTTGCCCTTTTGGACTTAGTCTCTGCACATTATTTTCGAGTTTTTGGTTAATGATTTCACACTTTTAACATATTTTTGCGCTTTTTGGTTAATGATTTCACACTTTTTACTTACTTTTGCGATTTTTGGTTAATGATTACTCTGCTTACTGGTTAACCATTTGCCCTTTCGGACTTAGTCTCTGGACATTGTTTTCGACATTTTGGTTAATGATTTCACACTTTTAACTTAATTTTGTGCTTTTTGGTTAATGATTTCATACTTTTTACTTACTTTTGCCCTTTTTGGTTAATGATTACTCTGCTTACTGGTTAACCATTTGCCCTTTCGGACTTAGTCTCTGGACATTGTTTTCGACATTTTGGTTAATGATTTCACACTTTTAACTTAATTTTGTGCTTTTTGGTTAATGATTTCATACTTTTTACTTACTTTTGCGATTTTTGGTTAATGATTACTCTGCTTACTGGTTAACCATTTGCCCTTTCGGACTTAGTCTCTGGACATTATTTTCGGGTTTTTGGTTAATGATTTCACACTTTTTACTTACTTTTGCGATTTTTGGTTAGTGATTACTCTGCTTACTGGTTAACCATTTGCCCTTTCGGACTTAGTCTCTGGACATTGTTTTCGACATTTTGGTTAATGATTTCACACTTTTAACTTAATTTTGTGCTTTTTGGTTAATGATTTCATACTTTTTACTTACTTTTGCCCTTTTTGGTTAATGATTACTCTGCTTACTGGTTAACCATTTGCCCTTTCGCACTTAGTCTCTGGAGATTATTTTCGACTTTTTGGTTAATGATTTCACACTTTTAACTTAATTTTGTGCTTTTTGGTTAATGATTTCATACTTTTTACTTACTTTTGCCCTTTTTGGTTAATGATTACTCTGCTTACTGGTTAACCATTTGCCCTTTCGGACTTGGTCTCTGGACATTATTTTCGAGTTTTTGGTTAATGATTTCACACTTTTTACTTACTTTTGCGATTTTTGGTTAATGATTTCACACTTTTTACTTACTTTTGCGATTTTTGGTTAATGATTACTCTGCTTACTGGTTAACCATTTGCCCTTTCGGACTTAGTCTCTGGAGATTATTTTCGAGTTTTTGGTTAATGATTTCACACTTTTTACTTACTTTTGCGATTTTTGGTTAATGATTACTCTGCTTACTGGTTAACCATTTGCCCTTTCGGACTTAGTCTCTGGACATTGTTTTCGACATTTTGGTTAATGATTTCACACTTTTAACTTAATTTTGTGCTTTTTGGTTAATGATTTCATACTTTTTACTTACTTTTGCGATTTTTGGTTAATGATTACTCTGCTTACTGGTTAACCATTTGCCCTTTCGGACTTAGTCTCTGGACATTATTTTCGGGTTTTTGGTTAATGATTTCACACTTTTTACTTACTTTTGCGATTTTTGGTTAATGATTACTCTGCTTACTGGTTAACCATTTGCCCTTTCGGACTTAGTCTCTGGACATTGTTTTCGACATTTTGGTTAATGATTTCACACTTTTAACTTAATTTTGTGCTTTTTGGTTAATGATTTCATACTTTTTACTTACTTTTGCCCTTTTTGGTTAATGATTACTCTGCTTACTGGTTAACCATTTGCCCTTTCGGACTTAGTCTCTGGACATTGTTTTCGACATTTTGGTTAATGATTTCACACTTTTAACTTAATTTTGTGCTTTTTGGTTAATGATTTCATACTTTTTACTTACTTTTGCGATTTTTGGTTAATGATTACTCTGCTTACTGGTTAACCATTTGCCCTTTCGCACTTAGTCTCTGGAGATTATTTTCGACTTTTTGGTTAATGATTTCACACTTTTAACTTAATTTTGTGCTTTTTGGTTAATGATTTCATACTTTTTACTTACTTTTGCCCTTTTTGGTTAATGATTACTCTGCTTACTGGTTAACCATTTGCCCTTTCGGACTTGGTCTCTGGACATTATTTTCGAGTTTTTGGTTAATGATTTCACACTTTTTACTTACTTTTGCGATTTTTGGTTAATGATTTCACACTTTTTACTTACTTTTGCGATTTTTGGTTAATGATTACTCTGCTTACTGGTTAACCATTTGCCCTTTCGGACTTAGTCTCTGGAGATTATTTTCGAGTTTTTGGTTAATGATTTCACACTTTTTACTTACTTTTGCGATTTTTGGTTAATGATTTCACACTTTTTACTTACTTTTGCGATTTTTGGTTAATGATGACTCTGCTTACTGGTTAATTATTTGTACTTTCGGACTTGGTCTCTGGACATTATTTTCGAGTTTTTGGTTAATGATTTCACACTTTTAACATAATTTTGCGCTTTTTGGTTAATGATTACTCTGCTTACTGGTTAACCATTTGCCCTTTCGGACTTAGTCTCTGCACATTATTTTCGAGTTTTTGGTTAATGATTTCACACTTTTAACTTAATTTTGTGCTTTTTGGTTAATGATTTCATACTTTTTACTTACTTTTGCCCTTTTTGGTTAATGATTACTCTGCTTACTGGTTAACCATTTGCCCTTTCGGACTTAGTCTCTGGAGATTATTTTCGAGTTTTTGGTTAATGATTTCACACTTTAACATATTTTTAAGCTTTTTGGTTAATGATTACTCTGCTTACTGGTTAACCATTTGCCCTTTCGGACTTAGTCTCTGCACATTATTTTCGAGTTTTTGGTTAATGATTTCACACTTTTAACATATTTTTGCGCTTTTTGGTTAATGATTACTCTGCTTACTGGTTAACCATTTGCCCTTTCGGACTTAGTCTCTGCACATTATTTTCGACTTTTTGGTTAATGATTTCACACTTTTAACATATTTTTGCGCTTTTTGGTTAATGATTTCATACTTTTTACTTACTTTTGCGCCTTTTGGTTAATGATTACTCTGCTTACTGGTTAACCATTTGCCCTTTCGGACTTAGTCTCTGGAGATTATTTTCGAGTTTTTGGTTAATGATTTCACACTTTTTACTTACTTTTGCGATTTTTGGTTAATGATTACTCTGCTTACTGGTTAACCATTTGCCCTTTCGGACTTAGTCTCTGCACATTATTTTCGAGTTTTTGGTTAATGATTTCACACTTTTAACATATTTTTGCGCTTTTTGGTTAATGATTACTCTGCTTACTGGTTAACCATTTGCCCTTTCGGACTTAGTCTCTGCACATTATTTTCGACTTTTTGGTTAATGATTTCACACTTTTAACATATTTTTGCGCTTTTTGGTTAATGATTTCATACTTTTTACTTACTTTTGCGCCTTTTGGTTAATGATTACTCTGCTTACTGGTTAACCATTTGCCCTTTCGGACTTAGTCTCTGGAGATTATTTTCGAGTTTTTGGTTAATGATTTCACACTTTTTACTTACTTTTGCGATTTTTGGTTAATGATTACTCTGCTTACTGGTTAACCATTTGCCCTTTTGGACTTAGTCTCTGGACATTATTTTCGGGTTTTTGGTTAATGATTTCACACTTTTTACTTACTTTTGCGATTTTTGGTTAATGATGACTCTGCTTACTGGTTAACCATTTGCCCTTTCGCACTTAGTCTCTGGAGATTATTTTCGACTTTTTGGTTAATGATTTCACACTTTTAACTTAATTTTGTGCTTTTTGGTTAATGATTTCATACTTTTTACTTACTTTTGCCCTTTTTGGTTAATGATTACTCTGCTTACTGGTTAACCATTTGCCCTTTCGGACTTGGTCTCTGGACATTATTTTCGAGTTTTTGGTTAATGATTTCACACTTTTTACTTACTTTTGCGATTTTTGGTTAATGATTTCACACTTCTTACTTACTTTTGCGATTTTTGGTTAATGATTACTCTGCTTACTGGTTAACCATTTGCCCTTTCGGACTTAGTCTCTGGACATTATTTTCGAGTTTTTGGTTAATGATTTCACACTTTTTACTTACTTTTGCGATTTTTGGTTAATGATTTCACACTTTTTACTTACTTTTGCGATTTTTGGTTAATGATTACTCTGCTTACTGGTTAACCATTTGCCCTTTCGGACTTAGTCTCTGGAGATTATTTTCGAGTTTTTGGTTAATGATTTCACACTTTTTACTTACTTTTGCGATTTTTGGTTAATGATTTCACACTTTTTACTTACTTTTGCGATTTTTGGTTAATGATGACTCTGCTTACTGGTTAATTATTTGTACTTTCGGACTTGGTCTCTGGACATTATTTTCGAGTTTTTGGTTAATGATTTCACACTTTTAACATAATTTTGTGCTTTTTGGTTAATGATTTCATACTTTTTACTTACTTTTGCCCTTTTTGGTTAATGATTACTCTGCTTACTGGTTAACCATTTGCCCTTTCGGACTTAGTCTCTGGACATTGTTTTCGACATTTTGGTTAATGATTTCACACTTTTAACTTAATTTTGTGCTTTTTGGTTAATGATTTCATACTTTTTACTTACTTTTGCGATTTTTGGTTAATGATTACTCTGCTTACTGGTTAACCATTTGCCCTTTCGGACTTAGTCTCTGGACATTGTTTTCGACATTTTGGTTAATGATTTCACACTTTTAACTTAATTTTGTGCTTTTTGGTTAATGATTTCATACTTTTTACTTACTTTTGCCCTTTTTGGTTAATGATTACTCTGCTTACTGGTTAACCATTTGCCCTTTCGGACTTAGTCTCTGGACATTGTTTTCGACATTTTGGTTAATGATTTCACACTTTTAACTTAATTTTGTGCTTTTTGGTTAATGATTTCATACTTTTTACTTACTTTTGCGATTTTTGGTTAATGATTACTCTGCTTACTGGTTAACCATTTGCCCTTTCGCACTTAGTCTCTGGAGATTATTTTCGACTTTTTGGTTAATGATTTCACACTTTTAACTTAATTTTGTGCTTTTTGGTTAATGATTTCATACTTTTTACTTACTTTTGCCCTTTTTGGTTAATGATTACTCTGCTTACTGGTTAACCATTTGCCCTTTCGGACTTGGTCTCTGGACATTATTTTCGAGTTTTTGGTTAATGATTTCACACTTTTTACTTACTTTTGCGATTTTTGGTTAATGATTTCACACTTTTTACTTACTTTTGCGATTTTTGGTTAATGATTACTCTGCTTACTGGTTAACCATTTGCCCTTTCGGACTTAGTCTCTGGACATTGTTTTCGACATTTTGGTTAATGATTTCACACTTTTAACTTAATTTTGTGCTTTTTGGTTAATGATTTCATACTTTTTACTTACTTTTGCGATTTTTGGTTAATGATTACTCTGCTTACTGGTTAACCATTTGCCCTTTCGCACTTAGTCTCTGGAGATTATTTTCGACTTTTTGGTTAATGATTTCACACTTTTAACTTAATTTTGTGCTTTTTGGTTAATGATTTCATACTTTTTACTTACTTTTGCCCTTTTTGGTTAATGATTACTCTGCTTACTGGTTAACCATTTGCCCTTTCGGACTTGGTCTCTGGACATTATTTTCGAGTTTTTGGTTAATGATTTCACACTTTTTACTTACTTTTGCGATTTTTGGTTAATGATTTCACACTTTTTACTTACTTTTGCGATTTTTGGTTAATGATTACTCTGCTTACTGGTTAACCATTTGCCCTTTCGGACTTAGTCTCTGGAGATTATTTTCGAGTTTTTGGTTAATGATTTCACACTTTTTACTTACTTTTGCGATTTTTGGTTAATGATTACTCTGCTTACTGGTTAACCATTTGCCCTTTCGGACTTAGTCTCTGGACATTGTTTTCGACATTTTGGTTAATGATTTCACACTTTTAACTTAATTTTGTGCTTTTTGGTTAATGATTTCATACTTTTTACTTACTTTTGCCCTTTTTGGTTAATGATTACTCTGCTTACTGGTTAACCATTTGCCCTTTCGGACTTGGTCTCTGGACATTATTTTCGAGTTTTTGGTTAATGATTTCACACTTTTTACTTACTTTTGCGATTTTTGGTTAATGATTTCACACTTTTTACTTACTTTTGCGATTTTTGGTTAATGATTACTCTGCTTACTGGTTAACCATTTGCCCTTTCGGACTTAGTCTCTGGAGATTATTTTCGAGTTTTTGGTTAATGATTTCACACTTTTTACTTACTTTTGCGATTTTTGGTTAATGATTTCACACTTTTTACTTACTTTTGCGATTTTTGGTTAATGATGACTCTGCTTACTGGTTAATTATTTGTACTTTCGGACTTGGTCTCTGGACATTATTTTCGAGTTTTTGGTTAATGATTTCACACTTTTAACATAATTTTGCGCTTTTTGGTTAATGATTACTCTGCTTACTGGTTAACCATTTGCCCTTTCGGACTTAGTCTCTGCACATTATTTTCGAGTTTTTGGTTAATGATTTCACACTTTTAACTTAATTTTGTGCTTTTTGGTTAATGATTTCATACTTTTTACTTACTTTTGCCCTTTTTGGTTAATGATTACTCTGCTTACTGGTTAACCATTTGCCCTTTCGGACTTAGTCTCTGGAGATTATTTTCGAGTTTTTGGTTAATGATTTCACACTTTAACATATTTTTAAGCTTTTTGGTTAATGATTACTCTGCTTACTGGTTAACCATTTGCCCTTTCGGACTTAGTCTCTGCACATTATTTTCGAGTTTTTGGTTAATGATTTCACACTTTTAACATATTTTTGCGCTTTTTGGTTAATGATTACTCTGCTTACTGGTTAACCATTTGCCCTTTCGGACTTAGTCTCTGCACATTATTTTCGACTTTTTGGTTAATGATTTCACACTTTTAACATATTTTTGCGCTTTTTGGTTAATGATTTCATACTTTTTACTTACTTTTGCGCCTTTTGGTTAATGATTACTCTGCTTACTGGTTAACCATTTGCCCTTTCGGACTTAGTCTCTGGAGATTATTTTCGAGTTTTTGGTTAATGATTTCACACTTTTTACTTACTTTTGCGATTTTTGGTTAATGATTACTCTGCTTACTGGTTAACCATTTGCCCTTTCGGACTTAGTCTCTGCACATTATTTTCGAGTTTTTGGTTAATGATTTCACACTTTTAACATATTTTTGCGCTTTTTGGTTAATGATTACTCTGCTTACTGGTTAACCATTTGCCCTTTCGGACTTAGTCTCTGCACATTATTTTCGACTTTTTGGTTAATGATTTCACACTTTTAACATATTTTTGCGCTTTTTGGTTAATGATTTCATACTTTTTACTTACTTTTGCGCCTTTTGGTTAATGATTACTCTGCTTACTGGTTAACCATTTGCCCTTTCGGACTTAGTCTCTGGAGATTATTTTCGAGTTTTTGGTTAATGATTTCACACTTTTTACTTACTTTTGCGATTTTTGGTTAATGATTACTCTGCTTACTGGTTAACCATTTGCCCTTTTGGACTTAGTCTCTGGACATTATTTTCGGGTTTTTGGTTAATGATTTCACACTTTTTACTTACTTTTGCGATTTTTGGTTAATGATGACTCTGCTTACTGGTTAACCATTTGCCCTTTCGCACTTAGTCTCTGGAGATTATTTTCGACTTTTTGGTTAATGATTTCACACTTTTAACTTAATTTTGTGCTTTTTGGTTAATGATTTCATACTTTTTACTTACTTTTGCCCTTTTTGGTTAATGATTACTCTGCTTACTGGTTAACCATTTGCCCTTTCGGACTTGGTCTCTGGACATTATTTTCGAGTTTTTGGTTAATGATTTCACACTTTTTACTTACTTTTGCGATTTTTGGTTAATGATTTCACACTTCTTACTTACTTTTGCGATTTTTGGTTAATGATTACTCTGCTTACTGGTTAACCATTTGCCCTTTCGGACTTAGTCTCTGGACATTATTTTCGAGTTTTTGGTTAATGATTTCACACTTTTTACTTACTTTTGCGATTTTTGGTTAATGATTTCACACTTTTTACTTACTTTTGCGATTTTTGGTTAATGATGACTCTGCTTACTGGTTAATTATTTGTACTTTCGGACTTGGTCTCTGGACATTATTTTCGACTTTTTGGTTAATGATTTCACACTTTTAACATAATTTTGCGCTTTTTGGTTAATGATTACTCTGCTTGCTTGTTACTGATTTCCCCTTTCGGACTTGATCTCTGGCCGTTCTTTTCGACCTTTTTGGATCAGGTTTCCACACTCTGAAATTATTTTGGGCTCACTGATTAGGCGAGATCAAGGGGGCATGCCTGGGCACTTTGGGCTCAGTTTG
>NW_027141770.1:12500-20000 GCF_036365525.1 Heterodontus francisci | reverse complement strand
AAACGGGAGGTAACCGCTGAGCCTGAAACACCAGCAAATAAATGCTAGCCCGCCTGGGCCCTCCAACGTCGGACAGTCCTCGCCGTATCGATCGAGTGACCTGGGCACGCACTTTTTTTTCCTTTCACACAGTGTGGGGTTGGCGGCGGCGGGGGGGGGGAGAAAGCATGCACAACTTGGTTGACGTCGCCTGGTCAACTCGCATCGGTTTTCCGTCCCCATCACTGTAAGGAGCAACCGCGACCAGCGTAGCCAAACAGGTCGACCAAAGCTTTCGGCGCTCGCACGGAGAGGTGATGCCAGCCGGCGTGCGTCGCCTAACTTGGACAAAATTCTGGGCACGCACTTTTCGTTTGAGAATAGGACATACATGTAGTGCAACCCAAGGAAACCAGGCGACGCCGCCACAATCTGCGCCTGACAGACAAAGATAACCGTTCACAAGGAGCCTTGTTATTTCGCACCAAGTCTTTTGCGGGCATAGTTTCTTTCTTTGACATGTATATCTGTATGAAGGTCGGCTTTGCTCTGCCATCGCAGCCTCCCTTCTTTGCTTTTCTCACTGTACCAACAGACATGTCATAAGACTTTGGTTTTTTTTTTATAATTCTTTTCCTGTGGGTGTGGTGTGCCTCCGCACCCCCCAATCTGTTCCAAGGCCTTGTTTTCTCTCGCTCGCCAAAACACTTTGTCTGTTTTCCACAGCCAGTCTACCGGCCTAGACCCAACTGTGCGATATTTCAGAGCCGGCAACAGAGCATGGAAAGTCCGCCAGATTTACCCTTAAATGCTCATAAATGACTTCCAGGCACTCTTCGGAAGGTCTTTTATTTCAAAAGAAGGTCCTTCCTTGAGGGAGCACTTCTTCGGCCACTTTGCAAGTGCAACCGCTGCCAGCAAAAGTTCTGAAAATCGAGTTCCCGAAAATCTCCGGGTACCCCGCCAACCCCCAGCCACCCGAATCGCAAGTGTCAATTCGGCGGGTTGCCTGCCGGTAGTCCTTCCGAAAATGAGGCGCCAAATCGCCGCAACGGCCATTTTTCATTTCGGCATCGGGACTTCCGACGGCAACTGATTAACTAGCCCGGGGACTAGAGCGGCAGCAAATGCAACGTGCCCTCTTGGCGGGAGCAACTTGACCGCCCCCGTGGGGAAAGGTCAACTCGGGGCCCGGGAAAGTCGCCGAGTCCGACCCCATACACTTCCATGAGTTGGGGGTTTTGGCCTTCCCGGCCCAAGGCTCGCCTTATTTCGGCCTGCACTTTCGGAAAAGGGTGCATTCCTTTTGGTTAATGATTTCACCAGCCCGGGTCTTAGCCTCTGCCCCGACGGCTAAGTCTTTTGGTTAATGATTTCCTGCGGCTGGGACTACCCTTTCCCCCGCCCTGCAGGCACCCGGGTCGGGAGGCCGTCGGGGGCACTTTCCGGGGCAAATCCGGACCCTTACGCAAGGGAGAGTGCGCCCCCCGCCTCGGCCGGGGGTCAGGCTGCCGCCTATTAAGCCCGACAGAAAACCCGAAAAATGGACGAAAATGGGAAAAAATCCCCATCCGAAAAAGGCTTAAAAGTCGGTTGGGCGGCAGCTAGGGTCGGTCTCTGCAGACCTGGAGGCTCGGGTGGACTCTTGGAATAAACGTCCATGTCCCGACTTGCCACCTCCTACTACTGTGCAGATACCCCGCCAACCCCCAGCCACCCGAATGACAAGCGTCCGATCAGCGGGACGAATTTGACAACTCTGGCCGGACCTCTGGAACTCCATCCCGGGTAACCGGGGCAAATTTTTCCGCTTGATCGCCCTTCCACTGGTTAACCATTTGCCCTTTCGGACTTAGTCTCTGGACATTATTCGACGGATTTTCTGGTTAACCATTTGCCCTTTCGGACTTAGTCTCTGGGCATTATTTTCGACTTTTTGGTTAATGATTTCACACTTTTTACTTACTTTTGCGCTTTTTGGTTAATGATTACTCTGCTTACTGGTTAATTATTTGCCCTTTCGGACTTAGTCTCTGGACATTATTTTCGAGTTTTTGGTTAATGATTTCACACTTTTAACATATTTTTGCGCTTTTTGGTTAATGATTACTCTGCTTACTGGTTAATTATTTGCCCTTTCGGACTTAGTCTCTGGAGATTATTTTCGAGTTTTTGGTTAATGATTTCACACTTTTTACTTACTTTTGCGATTTTTGGTTAATGATTTCACACTTTTTACTTACTTTTGCGCATTTTGGTTAATGATTACTCTGCTTACTGGTTAACCATTTGCCCTTTCGGACTTAGTCTCTGGACATTATTTTCGAGTTTTTGGTTAATGATTTCACACTTTTAACATATTTTTGCGCTTTTTGGTTAATGATTACTCTGCTTACTGGTTAACCATTTGCCCTTTCGGACTTAGTCTCTGCACATTATTTTCGAGTTTTTGGTTAATGATTTCATACTTTTTACTTACTTTTGCGCTTTTTGGTTAATGATTACTCTGCTTACTGGTTAACCATTTGCCCTTTTGGACTTAGTCTCTGGACATTATTTTCGAGTTTTTGGTTAATGATTTCACACTTTTTACTTACTTTTGCGATTTTTGGTTAATGATTACTCTGCTTACTGGTTAACCATTTGCCCTTTCGGACTTAGTCTCTGGAGATTATTTTCGAGTTTTTGGTTAATGATTTCACACTTTTTACTTACTTTTGCGATTTTTGGTTAATGATTTCACACTTTTTACTTACTTTTGCGCATTTTGGTTAATGATTACTCTGCTTACTGGTTAACCATTTGCCCTTTTGGACTTAGTCTCTGCACATTATTTTCGAGTTTTTGGTTAATGATTTCACACTTTTAACATATTTTTGCGCTTTTTGGTTAATGATTTCACACTTTTTACTTACTTTTGCGATTTTTGGTTAATGATTACTCTGCTTACTGGTTAACCATTTGCCCTTTCGGACTTAGTCTCTGGACATTGTTTTCGACATTTTGGTTAATGATTTCACACTTTTAACTTAATTTTGTGCTTTTTGGTTAATGATTTCATACTTTTTACTTACTTTTGCCCTTTTTGGTTAATGATTACTCTGCTTACTGGTTAACCATTTGCCCTTTCGGACTTAGTCTCTGGACATTGTTTTCGACATTTTGGTTAATGATTTCACACTTTTAACTTAATTTTGTGCTTTTTGGTTAATGATTTCATACTTTTTACTTACTTTTGCGATTTTTGGTTAATGATTACTCTGCTTACTGGTTAACCATTTGCCCTTTCGGACTTAGTCTCTGGACATTATTTTCGGGTTTTTGGTTAATGATTTCACACTTTTTACTTACTTTTGCGATTTTTGGTTAGTGATTACTCTGCTTACTGGTTAACCATTTGCCCTTTCGGACTTAGTCTCTGGACATTGTTTTCGACATTTTGGTTAATGATTTCACACTTTTAACTTAATTTTGTGCTTTTTGGTTAATGATTTCATACTTTTTACTTACTTTTGCCCTTTTTGGTTAATGATTACTCTGCTTACTGGTTAACCATTTGCCCTTTCGGACTTAGTCTCTGGACATTGTTTTCGACATTTTGGTTAATGATTTCACACTTTTAACTTAATTTTGTGCTTTTTGGTTAATGATTTCATACTTTTTACTTACTTTTGCGATTTTTGGTTAATGATTACTCTGCTTACTGGTTAACCATTTGCCCTTTCGGACTTAGTCTCTGGACATTATTTTCGGGTTTTTGGTTAATGATTTCACACTTTTTACTTACTTTTGCGATTTTTGGTTAATGATTACTCTGCTTACTGGTTAACCATTTGCCCTTTCGGACTTAGTCTCTGGACATTGTTTTCGACATTTTGGTTAATGATTTCACACTTTTAACTTAATTTTGTGCTTTTTGGTTAATGATTTCATACTTTTTACTTACTTTTGCCCTTTTTGGTTAATGATTACTCTGCTTACTGGTTAACCATTTGCCCTTTCGGACTTAGTCTCTGGACATTGTTTTCGACATTTTGGTTAATGATTTCACACTTTTAACTTAATTTTGTGCTTTTTGGTTAATGATTTCATACTTTTTACTTACTTTTGCGATTTTTGGTTAATGATTACTCTGCTTACTGGTTAACCATTTGCCCTTTCGGACTTAGTCTCTGGACATTATTTTCGGGTTTTTGGTTAATGATTTCACACTTTTTACTTACTTTTGCGATTTTTGGTTAATGATTACTCTGCTTACTGGTTAACCATTTGCCCTTTCGGACTTAGTCTCTGGACATTGTTTTCGACATTTTGGTTAATGATTTCACACTTTTAACTTAATTTTGTGCTTTTTGGTTAATGATTTCATACTTTTTACTTACTTTTGCCCTTTTTGGTTAATGATTACTCTGCTTACTGGTTAACCATTTGCCCTTTCGGACTTAGTCTCTGGACATTGTTTTCGACATTTTGGTTAATGATTTCACACTTTTAACTTAATTTTGTGCTTTTTGGTTAATGATTTCATACTTTTTACTTACTTTTGCGATTTTTGGTTAATGATTACTCTGCTTACTGGTTAACCATTTGCCCTTTCGCACTTAGTCTCTGGAGATTATTTTCGACTTTTTGGTTAATGATTTCACACTTTTAACTTAATTTTGTGCTTTTTGGTTAATGATTTCATACTTTTTACTTACTTTTGCCCTTTTTGGTTAATGATTACTCTGCTTACTGGTTAACCATTTGCCCTTTCGGACTTGGTCTCTGGACATTATTTTCGAGTTTTTGGTTAATGATTTCACACTTTTTACTTACTTTTGCGATTTTTGGTTAATGATTTCACACTTTTTACTTACTTTTGCGATTTTTGGTTAATGATTACTCTGCTTACTGGTTAACCATTTGCCCTTTCGGACTTAGTCTCTGGAGATTATTTTCGAGTTTTTGGTTAATGATTTCACACTTTTTACTTACTTTTGCGATTTTTGGTTAATGATTTCACACTTTTTACTTACTTTTGCGATTTTTGGTTAATGATGACTCTGCTTACTGGTTAATTATTTGTACTTTCGGACTTGGTCTCTGGACATTATTTTCGAGTTTTTGGTTAATGATTTCACACTTTTAACATAATTTTGCGCTTTTTGGTTAATGATTACTCTGCTTACTGGTTAACCATTTGCCCTTTCGGACTTAGTCTCTGCACATTATTTTCGAGTTTTTGGTTAATGATTTCACACTTTTAACTTAATTTTGTGCTTTTTGGTTAATGATTTCATACTTTTTACTTACTTTTGCCCTTTTTGGTTAATGATTACTCTGCTTACTGGTTAACCATTTGCCCTTTCGGACTTAGTCTCTGGAGATTATTTTCGAGTTTTTGGTTAATGATTTCACACTTTAACATATTTTTAAGCTTTTTGGTTAATGATTACTCTGCTTACTGGTTAACCATTTGCCCTTTCGGACTTAGTCTCTGCACATTATTTTCGAGTTTTTGGTTAATGATTTCACACTTTTAACATATTTTTGCGCTTTTTGGTTAATGATTACTCTGCTTACTGGTTAACCATTTGCCCTTTCGGACTTAGTCTCTGCACATTATTTTCGACTTTTTGGTTAATGATTTCACACTTTTAACATATTTTTGCGCTTTTTGGTTAATGATTTCATACTTTTTACTTACTTTTGCGCCTTTTGGTTAATGATTACTCTGCTTACTGGTTAACCATTTGCCCTTTCGGACTTAGTCTCTGGAGATTATTTTCGAGTTTTTGGTTAATGATTTCACACTTTTTACTTACTTTTGCGATTTTTGGTTAATGATTACTCTGCTTACTGGTTAACCATTTGCCCTTTCGGACTTAGTCTCTGCACATTATTTTCGAGTTTTTGGTTAATGATTTCACACTTTTAACATATTTTTGCGCTTTTTGGTTAATGATTACTCTGCTTACTGGTTAACCATTTGCCCTTTCGGACTTAGTCTCTGCACATTATTTTCGACTTTTTGGTTAATGATTTCACACTTTTAACATATTTTTGCGCTTTTTGGTTAATGATTTCATACTTTTTACTTACTTTTGCGCCTTTTGGTTAATGATTACTCTGCTTACTGGTTAACCATTTGCCCTTTCGGACTTAGTCTCTGGAGATTATTTTCGAGTTTTTGGTTAATGATTTCACACTTTTTACTTACTTTTGCGATTTTTGGTTAATGATTACTCTGCTTACTGGTTAACCATTTGCCCTTTTGGACTTAGTCTCTGGACATTATTTTCGGGTTTTTGGTTAATGATTTCACACTTTTTACTTACTTTTGCGATTTTTGGTTAATGATGACTCTGCTTACTGGTTAACCATTTGCCCTTTCGCACTTAGTCTCTGGAGATTATTTTCGACTTTTTGGTTAATGATTTCACACTTTTAACTTAATTTTGTGCTTTTTGGTTAATGATTTCATACTTTTTACTTACTTTTGCCCTTTTTGGTTAATGATTACTCTGCTTACTGGTTAACCATTTGCCCTTTCGGACTTGGTCTCTGGACATTATTTTCGAGTTTTTGGTTAATGATTTCACACTTTTTACTTACTTTTGCGATTTTTGGTTAATGATTTCACACTTCTTACTTACTTTTGCGATTTTTGGTTAATGATTACTCTGCTTACTGGTTAACCATTTGCCCTTTCGGACTTAGTCTCTGGACATTATTTTCGAGTTTTTGGTTAATGATTTCACACTTTTTACTTACTTTTGCGATTTTTGGTTAATGATTTCACACTTTTTACTTACTTTTGCGATTTTTGGTTAATGATGACTCTGCTTACTGGTTAATTATTTGTACTTTCGGACTTGGTCTCTGGACATTATTTTCGACTTTTTGGTTAATGATTTCACACTTTTAACATAATTTTGCGCTTTTTGGTTAATGATTACTCTGCTTGCTTGTTACTGATTTCCCCTTTCGGACTTGATCTCTGGCCGTTCTTTTCGACCTTTTTGGATCAGGTTTCCACACTCTGAAATTATTTTGGGCTCACTGATTAGGCGAGATCAAGGGGGCATGCCTGGGCACTTTGGGCTCAGTTTGGGAAGGCGGCGTCCGTGTGCTCCTCCGCCCTTCCCGCACTTGCGGCTAGGTTTGCCAAACTGCGCTGACCCGCAGCCCTGCCTTTTTGCCCACGGCACACGGAACGACTCAAGTCTGGCTCCGTTCCAGGCCGTTGCCTCCGGCTGCCCGCCGTCCGGCCGGCCTGGGACGTACCCCGGCTGACGGCGCCGGAGGCCCTCTAGCAGCCACCGGTGCCGCGGGCCAATGGGTCCGGGCGTTCCGGAGCTATCGGTGGGGAAGTGCTCTCCCCTTTTCCTGACGCCGTTCGCCCGAGCAGAGGTGCAGCCTGACGGGACTGCTGTCGCCTTCCGCGGCGCACCGGCCCCTTTCACCTGCCGTCGACCGCGCGGAGCTCGGACCTCCCTCCCCGAAGTTATGGCCCCGGCGCCGGAGGGTGCCCGGGGC